>NC_088886.1:150513097-150618097 GCF_037157495.1 Lathamus discolor
TTCTGTACCTTCGTGCGTTTCTCATTGCACACTGTTCATAACAATTTTGCACTGTACTTGTGTGTTCTTTACAATGATTTTCCTTCCGTGAAAGGTTTTCCTGTAAACCTTAGAAGGAGAAAAATGATTTCAAGTGTGATTGGTAGAGGTGAATGCTTTGGAAAGCTTGGCTGAGTTCCTGTCATTCAGGAAAATTGGATGGCCCTGCCCTCACACAGGGTAATGCACACGTTTCCTGGTAAGTGGACAGAATTTGGGAGCCTCTGGAGTTAGACAAAAAGGTGCAGGGAACATCCTGATGAGGTAAAAGGAGGAGTAATTTAATTGTCTAACTCGTGTGCTCGAGAATATCAGACAGATGGGGAGGATAAAACAAGGAGCTCAATAATTAATTTTCATGTTCCTCACTAGTGGGACCTCTTTAATCCCTGTTCCTGTGATTATAGAGAAAGGTTGGATTCTGAAGTTTCACTCATTAGCTACGTGTTGTATGAAAATACCTGTATTTTCAAAAGGAATAGTGACAAGAATGAAAAATTTCCGCTATTAGAAATATCTTGGTGTCAGAGACTTCTGTGAAAGAACAAAAACCCTCTGATTCCCTCAGATAAATAATGAAACAGATGGTTGTTGGGAGGTTAAAGGTCAAACCTTCCCGGTTGACTAAAACACAAGGTTGACTTAAAAGATTTTCCCAAGTTATTCAAGATGCAGTGCATCAGCCTGTGTCTCCTGCCTCTTAATGAAATGCAGTGGGCTTCCTTAAAAACACTGGTGGGGGCAGGTATGTTCGGAAGGCTGACACCTATTCTAACACTAAACTGTGCTTCTGCAAACTGCATCTATAATAAGGGATACCAGTGAATAATTAAGTGAACTTGTCCAGGGGTATGGGTTATCCGAAATGCTAAAGATTTAATCCGCTTCCTAAATTAACTGCTCACTTCCTACCTGAAATGGTAGTTGATAAAGTCATCATGGAAATTTGGGGTTGGAACGACATGATCTTAAGGTCATCTCTAAAGCAAACCATTCTATGGTTCTAAATCTGTGAAGTCCCGAGAAAATTATCAATAATGCAATTTGGATAAAATGGAAAGAAAACAAGCAAACACTGTCTGCAGGGTTAAGCTCCTGCATTCATTAGCAGACTCCTATTAAAGGAGAAGAGGGCATTTTTAAAGCAGCACACAGACTAACTAAAGAGGCAGATGCTCTAACTCGTGTGATTCAACATCATTTTAGCGCAAATTGTGCAATCACTCAAACACACAAACATTTCAAGGTAATTTTCGTAAATCCCTATTGTGATCTAATTTCTTATTAAGGAGACTAAAGCAGGCTGCTGTTGTAATTCATCAGCCCTTTGCATTGCAGAGCAACTGCTGGAGTTCGTTTCATGGTTTTTGCTGAAAAAAATAGACTTGAATTTCTGGAATTACAAACAACCTTCAAATAAAGATCTAGTTTTCTCTCTCTTTTTTTTTTTTTTTCCAAATAGAATTTAAAGCTAGGTAAAAAAATCATGGCTGAAATCTGAGAAGGTCACTGAGATCACAGGTGATCTAAGGCCCAAATCCACAAGCACTACAGAGTGGCTGTCAAGGTACAACACCGAGCAGAGGACATGTCTGGGCTTTTGCAAAGGACATCATTGTGGTGCAGAGCACCAAGCTGTCACAGTAAGTGCACCTAGCATTTATTACTTTTGCCTTCTTAAATACATTCAAATATCCCTTCCTCATCTGGAGTTAGAACTGGCTCCCACAACCTTCTCCAGACCACCTTTGCACCTAAATAAGTGCCGAATGGTTGGTCCCCCCAAGAGGAAGGTGTGGGCATTTGGTGTGCAGGATGGTCCAAGAGTCTGGAGAAGAGAGGGTGGGATAAACTCTTTAAATCCTGTGGAAAATATTATTGCAACGGAAATTTTCTGCCATGCGAAAGGCAGCCTTCTCAAAATGGAAGGAAAAATCAATCTGATTTCCTGGAAAAATCAATCTGATTTCCTGGAAAAATCAGCCTGATGGCCAAGAGGTGCTTCAGGGTCAAGCCCATCTTTGAAGATGGACCCATGCAATTCCCCACCTCCTCCAAGCAGTCCCTGTACAGCAAAGCTCCTCTTTCCAGTCTGCATATGAAAGGGAAGGATGCAGTTAAGATCAGGGTGGAAAATTCCTTGTGGGAATGTATTCGTGTGTGCCCATGAACATGCATGCATGTTTCCATGTGCTTGCACGCCCACCACATGGCCCTGTCCTCCGCTGCATCCCCATCCAGTGTTCCCATCCTGTTATAGCCACACACGATGCTACAAATGCTCGTGCTTGCCACAGCAGTCACATGAATGCAATAAGGAAGACAAATAAAAACCTCTTGCTTGGTAATTTACAAATAAAAGTTCATTTTCCTTTAAAGGAGGAGCACAGCCGTGTGTGTGTGTGTGTGTGTGCAAAGAGGGAATTCCGTGACTTCGCTGCCAAAGAGGCAAGGGACGTCGCGCCATAATTTGACCTAATTTTTTTCCAAATACAAAATGACCTGTTACGGCATCCCAGGGAGAATATGAATTAGCCCAGGTCAATAGGAGGTCAAATAGATAGGGTGCTAAAATCCCTTTACTACTTTGTAGTATCTTATGCTAATTCAGTTCCCTTCTCTGTGATAAACAAAGCCAGTTGAAAGTAGATAGCATCACACAGTGATGGGTCCCAAAGCTACAATTTAATACAAATCTAGTAATTCCATTATACAACATATCCAGTTCATTTAGAGGCAACGAATGCTTAAGAAGGTCCAGGACTGAAATACCTTAGCTGATACCTTAAAAATATAAATAATCCAGAAAAATTTCATTTGTCACATAAACCTAATAGATATGCATGATGGAAATTTGGGCTGTCCTTTAAAATGTTGTTCAAATGCTAATCGTAGGTCCTAGGTCCTTCTTACATCAATACGGCAGGATTTTTAGGCATGTAATCAGTAGACACATGCATAAAAAAAATAATCCTCATTGTTCTCTCTTTGCAAAAAGTGATATTATATGAGCCTAATGAGAATTACTGATTTAATAAAGCCGAACCTTTCAGAATGTTTTACAGGCGATGCTTTTCACCTTGGAAGGATGCTGCAGCAGTCTGCAGCTGAACCCCACTAAAGGACAGTGACAACGCATAGTGCCTCTGGGGTAGAGGAGAGGAAAGCCGTGTCGGCTGGAATTGTCAGGGCAAAGTGATGCTCTTGGGAAGTTCCTCTATGTCTTTAATTTTAACAGGGATGCAGATAGTCTGAGCCTGAGGAAGAGCATCCTAACTCACTGCTTTGCAGGTAAATGTGAGCAGCCTAAGAGAAACTGCCTGAAAGTATCAGGGTCATTAGGAGGCACATAAAGTTAGGTATGAGAGTCATACACTTCTAAAGAGAAAATTAGAAAGACTTAGAAAAAAGATGCTATGATCTGCTGAAGACTCAATGCTACTGGCCTGCGTGCTCTCCAAGAGAGCAGGTTAGGGCAGGAAACCCCCAGAAAACGTCTATGAATGGTTAAAAATTGTTGAATTTCTGTCTGGTGAACAGGGGTGTGATGCTGGTTATTAGGCAGAAAGGGAGAGAAACTGCAGAGTAACAAAGGGAAAGACACATAAGAAGAAGGAAAGAGTAATGGAGGGAAAGGAAGCAAGGAGCAGAGCTTAGACCGTGCCAGCACCGTGATGGGTTATATCACTTACACGCACATAGACCTGTGTGTCTTGGAGAAAAGAGGACCAGCCCACACAAATGACTGATGGAATGCAATGGGCCATGTGCCAGCAGAAGAATAGCAGACCCTCAGCCTGACCATTAATAACCAGAGAGATGTACCCATACACTTTGGGGTCAGTAAAGTTGACACTAGCACTGAGAAGCTGTAAAAAGTCTGCTGGTATAACTGCTTTCCATTACAAATATGCCTAGGATGGCATAGGTGATATTTTGCTCCAGGCAACTCGAATACACAGGAGCGACCAGAGCCTTCAGCTAGATATAACACAGGAAAAAAAATGTAAATTCTTTGTAATGAAATAACATGCTCATAAAGATGGTCAGTGAATCACGGAGGGATCGAGGTCATACCCATCCCAGGAGAAACATGGGTACAAATGCTCCATAAAATAGAAACCTCTAACTGCCCAAATCTTAATCTGTATTACTGCCACTCAGGATTTTTGCAGATGTGAATACAATCTCAGTAAACAGCTTGTGATATCTAATGGATGAGGACAGCCACAGTAGCTTCCAATGAGCTAGACACTGCCAATAGCCTGACTGTCACAGCCTAGATAATGTAATAGAGCTACTGGAAACTTTTTATTTAGAGCTTACTCTGTTATAACCTTGTATCCAGTGCTGGATTTTGTTAATATCCACTGTTAGTCACTGGCATTGCGAAGAAGGGAGGAAATTATCCCTTTAAAACTGTGGAAGAGCCAGTCGCAACCAGCAGTTCCGAAGTGCCAAGGCTCAGGAAGGACACTGCTCATTGGGACTGGGCTATGGAAAGCACGTATTTGTCAGTCTCCTTGGCGTTGAGAGTTTAGTGAGGTGGTCTCATAAACTAACAAGGATTAACAATGCAAACTGAGGTGGTTATTCAACTTTAGGCATCTAACCCAGGTGCCTAAAGCAGAGGCATGAGCTTCCTATTGTCAGTCAAGGATATTCCCGTGAAGAGAGTCTGCTCTTTTCCATTTTCCTGTACTATTGATGCTTTTGCAAGGTATAACTCTCCTGGTTGTGGCTTCTATTAATTTTAGCAACTTCTATCCATGGCTAGGTATAAAAGTTCATGTCTTTTAGAGTTCTGCTTTAAACTGCAGGTTTCAGTCTGAAGCTCAAGGCAGATATCTTCCAGCTAAAATCATGACTTTAGGTCTAACTTAAAAATGGCAGGTCTGAGCTTCATTAACAGGGATATGATGGAAAACTCAGATCAGAGAGCTTCTAAAATTAACCTGCTTAGGGAACAAGCCACAAGAGAAGCCATCAAAAGACTGAAGAGCAACAGAAGTAATAATCCAGCCATCAGAGCAATGAAATGCAGAGCTTGCTCTAACTCCCTATTTCAGGAGGCATCTTGCACAGCTGGGAGAAAAACAACATGGATCCTTCCCTGCTCATTTATAGGTTTGGGTGACAAACCTGTGGCTCGTTAAGAGATGGGAGCTAATTGAAAAGCTAATTGAAAAGGAGCTTAGAGAAAAGGCTGAGTTTCTCTTGGCCAGGCTATGCGAAGTTGCAATGTGTCAGTTCTCTTCTAGTTCAAAGTAGGATGACAGCAAGGTTGGGTTAGGGCTGGTGTGGTTTGCTTTAAGTCTAGGGAGGGTGTTTGGCTCTGGGAGCAGGAAATATTCTGGCTCTCCTTGGGAGAGGTAAATAAAGGCTGGGAATGAATGACACTGCACTGGGAGGATGGGGATCCTGGGAAGAGTTTTGCAGCCAGAAGAAAATGTGTTTCTTCTGAATGGACTTTTTTGCTCTTAACTTGACATCTTCTTTCCAGGTGAGTGCCAGTGACCTTTTCACACGTACTCTATGAGCTGCACGTTCTGTTCACCAGACCTGCTTTGTGAAGCACTGCAGGCTGGAAGAGATGCAGGGAGTCAATAGATCAGTCATGTCAGAGGCCAGGTTGTCTTTTATGTAATTACAGCATCATTTGGATAAAGGTGTACTTTTTGGAGGGGTAGTAACACTTTTTTTTATTGATTTCAAATCTCTGGTATGATTATTAATCTTTAGAAAGTCTTGCTAAAGTCATATCAATGAATTAGTTTTTCTTTCATGTTGACTATGAAAACAGATGTAGACTAATGAAGTTTAATGTGTGTCACTGAAGCTATAAGAAAAATATTCAATCTGTCAGAAGATATATCCTATTCTAGGTGGTCGTGCACACTATGTTTAGAGCACAAATCTCAACAATAGAACTGAGTCGTGTTATAAGCTATGCTTCTGATCTTAAGTAAAAAAGCGTGTTGGGTTCAAAAAAAGCTACTTTGAATTTAGAGATATTTCTAAATTGGCAAAAAAAAAACAACCCCTTTTTAATAGACTATAGAGTCTCACTGTATCTTAATAGTGCTTTGTATGTATAATTCTGTCTTTTCTCTGTAGCCTTATAAATAAGTACAGTCCAGTTGTTACAAAAGTCCTGAATACATGAAAGTGTTAAAGAAAAGTTAAGAAAATTTCTTCATGCATGTTTCCCACTCTTGCTAATTCCTTCATCCAGCCCATAAGAAGGTTATTTTATGGTTTGTCTGCAGTTTTATGGGCTCTTATGAATTACCAGAGGAAACCCATAATGGAAAGATACTCTTATTTCATGGGGTGTGCACTGAGGTATGTAGCTGGTCTGATCTCTTCCAGAAGCAAGAACTGTAATTATGAGACTTCAGAAATTTTCTGGCTCTTTTCCCCCAAACTGGCACAACTGTGAGTAACTTGCATCAGGGCATGCAGTATGCCATAGGTCTTGGCTGTAATATCTGCTGTTTGGCCAGGGAAGGATGTTTATATTCTCTACATTGCTGACTGTGGGTTTCTATATTGTGGAGTAGTATAAAGATTAATACCTATCACTGAAACCACTGTGGAAGGATGAATAATACAGCAGTGCTCCCTGGCAGTGCCAGTACTGGGTGACTATTGACGTATTGGGTGATCTTGATAATGGTAGATGGAGTCTTTGGGCAGAACATGCACCTACTATTCTTTTAGCTGAGAGATTGTGTCCTCTCCCTTTTGAGCAATATTCCAGGTACTCGGGATTTGCTATTACTACATACTTTAAGTTTTTGTAGCTTCACCAGAAGAATCACAGGAGATTCTGACTGGAATGATGCCGAGGATAAAATGCTTCCCAAGTGAAATAGATATCACTTAAAATCTTGCTTTCTTTCACCTTGCATTTAAAGGTGGTTAAGGCTCTGTGGTGCAGGAACAATCAGATTGTTACAGCTGTATTCAGTGAACAGCTCAACTGGCCTGGACTTTAACTCAATTTTTGTGTTGAGTGCAAACTTCAGAGTTTAGTGTTAGAAGTAATACCACATGAAAGAAATGATGTAAAAATTAGTAGTCTCGTAGTCCACTGCTCTTTTGCTGTTCATTACAGCATGGAAATCTAACACGAGCCTCTAATTTCCTGAGCAACTTCAAATGTTCTGCTGAACTTGGGCATCTAAATAATGGAAAATCATGATTTTTCATTTGTTTTGTGTGTTTTTTTTCCTCCCGATTACAATTATGACACATTTTCTGTATTCTGTTCCTACATATCTATGCAAGCATTGCTTATTTCTACAGACTCTTAAACTACAGACTCTTAAATTGCTTATTTCTACAGACTCTTAAACTGAGTGCATGTTAATGAGATCAAATGAGGTCCTGCACCATTCTTGCCACTGAAACCTATGGGAAGAAGAAACCAATGCTTTTTCCTAAATGAGTATGACCTTCCATAGCAAGCTGCCTTTTGGAGTACAAACCAACTGGCTAAAACTTCAGGATCTTTTTCCACCAAGTACTGCTTGCAATCTCTAAACATGTGCCCACACTGAAAAAACAGCAGCCCTTATAGGAAAATAATACACAGCACATGCTGCTGTAAGACTGTTTTCAGAATTTGCTAGAGCCTTTCCTTAGGCTTAACTCTTCCAGGAGTAATATACAGCACTTGTGAGTAGGTCAGATGCAGCCTAATATCTGTCCTAATATCATTGCATTCAAGAAGTGCTATAGTGTTATTTCAGCGCTTCAAGTCTCTGCATAAGATTTGTTTGTTCTTTTCCAAAAGTGTCTTTTTCTTACAGTTTTTTCTTTCTCTCCTGACAATCTTACTTAGAAAAAAAGCAAGAGGAAAAAAAAGATAAGAGTTTGCACAAAGCATTTATTTAAGCTTGAAATGCTGTCTTGGTCTGGAAAAACAAGCCTTTTCTGATTTCCTAGCTTTGTGCATAAGACTTTAACGAGTCACATCTGGTGGTTCTTCATGTCATGTTACATTATGAATCTTTATGGGCAATTAACTGGTTGGGTATGAAAACACCCACACTAGTAATGGGTCAATGGGCACATCCAGTCTCAGAATTCAGCTCAGATTGTTAAGTCTGTCTCCAAAGGAAAAGCAAACTATTTTCATTCTGATGAATTTGATGAGACAGTGGTAGGACATTGAGTAAACAGAAAACTTTCTCTGATGCATGAATATTGGCTGGTGGAAATGACTGGTGTTCTTCCCTCCTCATCTTGTACTTTAAACAAATGGCAATAGCCAAATAACTTCTATGTAATTACACTTCCTATGGCCATGAAAATAATTATTTGAGATTACATGATAAGTTACTTGAACCATTCTTGATTTAAAAGTATTATTTAGTGGGTTTGAAAAAACTCCCCCCAAAACATATTTCCAGCTCTAGTAGGAGTTGTGTAGCCAAAAAATCTCCGCTGACCTTGAGAAGTATGTCTGGGTGAGAGTCATTGCTCAAGGTTGTTTTGATGCTTTCTCTTTTGTTTTCCATCCTTTTTCTCTCCTCTCCCAGAGATTTAAGAGAGAATGTGTTCCCAAGTATTTTCTACACTGATTTCTTAACAATGCCGCAGCCTGCTCTGATGCTGAGATGTGCCAGTACCTTCAGCAGTCCTGGAAAGAGCAAGGGAAGCCAAGTGTAGTGCTTTCATGGAATCTTAGAAAGGTTTGTGTTGAAAGGGACCTTAAAGCTCATCCAGCTCGAACCCCTGCCATGGGCAGGGACCCCTTCCACTGGAGCAGCTTGCTCCAAGCCCCTGTGTCCAACCTGGCCTTGAGCACTGCCAGGGATGGGGCAGCCACAGCTTCTCTGGGCAGCCAGTTTCCACTGTGAATTCACTTAACTGTGGTTAAAGTGGGTACAGTTTCAGCACATGGCCTGCAGGCATGGTGCTGTTTGTAGCACTGTGATGCTCTGGTGCATCAGCCCCAACCTCATGCAACACAAATTGGAACAAGCAGCAGGTTCCTTGGCTGTGTTCATGTGATGCAGGAATTCCTTCTCCAAAGGGTTTTGTGGTGGTGGTGGAGAGGAAGGGTTTGCCATGAACCTTGGTGTTGCAGAGTAGACTTGTTTACAGCTCATATCATTATGTTAATGAAATGTAGTTAATTTAAATCCCGATGAATTTGAGGCCTTAATTTAATCAACAAAATAATGTTGCTACTGATAAAATACTGTGAGCAAAGTGATGGGCAGCCCCACACACCCATGGCTCAGCTCCTCACCTCCTGCCACACAGCAACCACGCAGTGAGAAGTGTTAAACTGGGTATTGTGAAACCAGATCAGGTCGGAACTGTCTGCTTAAAAAGTAACATCCCTAGCTTTTACATGAATTTTTAATTTTAGATGACACTTTGGACTGTAAGTGACAGTGGAGCAGATCATTTGTGTAATTACAGCAACAGTCGCTGAGGAAGGGAAGAATATCTCCAAAGCATATAAAACATGAAATGGATCTGATAGTGTATGAACTCTGTAACCAGAGCTGCAGGAACCTTCTGGCTTTGTGAGGCTATAAACCTGGTAATGTCTTAGCTGAGGCACTAAAAAGTCATGAGATCAGTCTTTCTCTGCACTTCAGGTGAAGAAAAGTAATTAATCAAGTGGAAAAAGTGAACTTTTAATGAGTCTAAGAAGGTTTAGCCACTCCGCCAACAGCAGAAATGCTAATGTGGCACTGAACAGAAGCAGATGGGACTAGCTGCAGAAGGGGTGTTTAACATGCAAACACAATTCCGTGCAGTGGGTTTGAACTTAAATTTGCTATGCATGTGCTAAATTCCATGCAGGAAGACTGCATGCATGGTGCACTGAGCACTGTCTCAGTCCTCCTCACTACCTTGCTTTCAGGTTGCTCCTTTTCCAGAAGTGTCTTTTCAATATGCCACTACATTTGTTTCATGGAGAAAGCTGTCCTTGAGCAAAGAAACATTCTTATACTCATTGTAGTAAGATGCTTTATTCTAGAAAACTTTTATTTTTACATACACACACATATAAGGGGTTTTTGCAATCAAATACAAAGCAGTCAATAGAAAAAAACAGGAAGACAGCAGTAGGTATCTACAAGCCAGGACTGAAGCAATATGTTGCTGAGAAGGAAACTCCCTGCAATGGTTAAATAAGTGTTTAGGATACGTTACAAGCAACAAACTCTCCCTAAGTACCCTGTGTGAGGAAAACAATCTTGGGCGCAGTAATTTGTACACACTTGAGAACTTGGTAATGATCCTAAAAGTCCTTTTTTGGCTAAATGGGAAACCTTTTTCTGCTATTTAAAAATGTAAAATCAAATGCAGTTTTTTGTTTCTTATATGAAGATCACAGCTAATTAGCCTTAGTTAAGTAAAGCACATCCTTTGAAAATTGGAGACAAGTTCCTTTGCCCTCTGAAGAATTGTCTGTTATTTACATTGTTAATATTAATATCCTGCAGTCTCTAAACTCTCAGTCGGTGTCATTGGAGACGGCCTTGTAACAAACAACTTGCATCTCCCGCGAAAGAAGGACTGTTAGATGTTTTTTCTTTTGATTTTCAACAAGTTGAAATAACTAGTGATGAGTGGAGCCTCATGTTCTTAAGGTAAAATTCAGATTCAAGCCACAAGCCTCTGAAATCTTAACTTGAACTTCCCAGCATATCTTGTATGACTTGAGTATAAGGTACCAGATCAAGTGAAGCCGTTCACTAGTTCTGGTGGTAACTGCAGGAGCTGTAACTTGGATAAGCAGCTGGGAGTGAGGGCTTTTAAAGGGATGATGTGCTCATTGGGTGATGCCTCTGGCTTCTCAAGCTAGAAGGGGTGCTTGGGCACAGAGAGCAGTGTTGAAGGAGAATGCAGGCGCATGATATTCCCCTACTTGTGTTGGGAGTTGATGGTGAGACCTACTGTGGTGATTCTGACCTCTGTCATTTCCCTTCTAATCCTACTTCGTCACTCCTCTGCACAAGGTGAGGGGACCTAATAGCAGCCTTCCAGTACCTGAAGGGGGCCTATAGGGATGCTGGGGAGGGACTCTTTGTCAGGGACTGTAGTGACAGGACAAGGGGTAATGGGTTCAAACTGAAACAGGGGAAGTTTAGATTGGATCTAAGGAGGAAATTCTTTCCTGTGAGGGTGGTGAGGCACTGGAATGGGTTGCCCAGGGAGGTTGTGAGTGCTCCATCCCTGGCAGTGTTCAAGGCCAGGTTGGATGAAGCCTTGTGTTGGATGGTTTAGTGAGAGGTGTCCCTGTCCATGGCAGGGGGGTTGGAACTGGATGATCTTGAGGTCCTTTGCAACCCTAACTATTCTATGATTCTATAAACACAGAAAAATCTGATTGGAAAATCTTCATAAAAATATGGCAGAAAGCTCCAGAACAAGCAAGTTCTGGAAGCACAGACTTACACTGAGGATACTTTCATATCTGATGGAGGGTTGTTTTCTGTTTTGAAGGAGTAACCAGCTTCTTAAATCTTTCCCAGCATGAATGATGTGGCAGAGTGGGAACTGTGGGTGTAGGATTTGCTGTGCTCAGGAAGTGAGTTGAACGTCTTGTCCTCTGCCACCTCCAGTTTCTCTGGCTTCATCAGGGATTAAAGCAAATACTTTGCAGCAAGCTGGTCTTAAGCTTGCAAAGCATGGATGAGTAATAATGAAAAGTCAGTGCAGATCAACTGGAAAACTATGGAAAATATTATTGGGGGTGATGCAGAAATGAGTGGAATTCATTACCATAGAGATGCATACTGAAAGAAGGGGGTTAGGATGATGAGTCAGCCAACAGTCCTTTGTCAACGTTGCAAAAATGCAGGATCCAGCATAAAACTCTTTTATTGTTTGTGCTTTGCTTGCACTTGGTGATCCCAGCAAAAAACAAGTGCTTTCTGAAACTGGTGCTGTGTGCACATAGAACGTGAAAAGTGCCTCTAGGAGCTGAGTGTCTGGTGCTGGAGTCAACACCATGGAGGGGAGACAGGCTTCTGGCAGTACTTAACATGCACTTTTGTGTTACCACCCCAGAAGCATGGCTGGTGGCTGTGAAATCAAATTCTGTTTTTACGTACACTGTAAAAATGGAGGATATTCACCAAAGCTGAGGCTTTCCAGATGTGTCCTGATGGAGGTCAGGGCTGCTAACAGCCTTAAAAAGTGGGGGAAAAATCCTTTATTGGTTGCTTTATTGAATTAACTGAAAATAAATATTACAAATAAAGAATTAAATACTTTATAAAAAGCATTATCACAAATTGAAGGCCATATACTTCTTATCAGTTATATACAATTTTAATAGCTAGCATTCAGGTTACAGTTTCCAAACCATTTAGGAGGTTTGGAAGCCACTGTCCCATTAGTTGCAATGGGAACTGAACACCCATATCCCCAAGGTGGCTTTGAAAACCTCTACCTAAACATGTCTTTCTGCTCAGTGTTCACAAAGTTGGATGGAAGCAAAGTTTCTGGGCTATGATAATTTCATACTAGAATAAATCTTGTACAAGTTAAAATCCCTGGAAGCTCCAAGGTAGTAGGAGTTGTGTACTTGGGAATCTTTGACAAGATCACTGAAGAGATTATTGGTTCAATAAATGAAGATTTTTTTTCTTGGCTCCTTTGAAACAAGGGAAGACACCAGGGGACTAGAGAGCAGCAAATGCCTCCAAACTCACCCCATGTTGGAGGTGGGGTGGGGGAAGGAGTAGGAAAGCCAGCCTGGATATAATAGACCAGTACATGTGACCTTGGTGCTAGGCAAAACTCTAGAAACATTAATAAAGGATGAGATCACAAAACATCTGGAGAAATAAGCTAGTCAGCATGGTTTCATACAGGGTAAATCCTGTCTGACAAATCAGTGGAATTCTTTCAGGGAGATAATGTGGAAAGCAGGCATGGGTGACAGTGTTGGGCTTAATTCTGCCCTTTCTGGGGCCATGGCACTGATTTGAAAGGTTTTCTTAGGCGGTTGGGGTGTGCGTTGGAGTTATACTGATGTAAGAGGGAGGAATGTGAGGTGGAATAGGAGGCCGTACCAACCTACAAGCAATGGTGAGGGTTAAACTGTAGCTCTGTGCATGTGTTCTGGAAAAACTTGAGTAAAGGTGGTATCCAGTGAGGTGAATAAAGTGGAAATGATGGATTAAACCTGCAGAGAGCATCTGTACAAGATTGGGAAAGCGTGGAAGAGAGTGGTCCATCACTTCCTCTTGAAACAAACAGGAGATTTTTATATTTGTAGCTCTAAATTTTGACATGTGCCTAAGAAACATGTTTTGCAGAGCTCTAAGCAAGAAAGGGTTGTAGTACTAATGTAAAGCAGAAGCTAAACGCTACATGGAAGTATGAACTGTGAAGATACAAGAGGTTTTAATCTGGCATATTGTAAAGTACTCACCTGAACCTGGTTGTCCTGCCCGAGGTAGGACACTGCAGCATCAAATGGACATCCTGGGGATTCGAAAGGGCAGAGGACAGCAGCAATGACAGAAGTAGTTGTGGAGCTGCTACGTGCAGAAAGCCTGAGAAACCTGGAAATGTACTCGGGGGAAAAACATGCTGCTTAAGGGATGATCTGATTTGAAGATTTCAAGATGCTGAGGAAGAATTTGAGAGTAGCTGAACTACATAGAAACTCTTCAAATTTACCCAGAATCCTGGAATGTGTATTCACAAA
This sequence comes from Lathamus discolor, assembly GCF_037157495.1. Taxonomy (NCBI): domain Eukaryota; kingdom Metazoa; phylum Chordata; class Aves; order Psittaciformes; family Psittacidae; genus Lathamus; species Lathamus discolor. The sequence continues at coordinate 150,526,836 of NC_088886.1, forward strand.
AATAGGTCTAAAGAAAAAAAGTAGCTCAATTAAGAACATAGATATGCTTGATTCAAGCAGGGTGAAAGAATCTGTTAAATTGCTGACCTAGGCTGAAACAAGGAGGAAGCTTTCATTGCCATCTAACTGTGCTGAAAAATAGGGAGATGCTAATGGAGCTGGGAGCGGGGGGCAGAAATCGGCTCCATCCTCTTCTAACATAATCAGTGTCTTGACTGGTTGTGTAGTTAAAGGCCAAATAATTAATCTTCAGACATGCAAGGGAAGGATGAGAGTGCAGGCAGCACTGGTGGGTCAGCTGGTAGGTGCTTGCTTGTCTGGATGAGCTGTCCAAATGATGAGGAAAGGCCAGAGCTGTACCTGAGGTTATCTTCGTTTATAAACTGCATCTTCTGCATATCTGCATCATTCCCAGTGGCTGTTTTCACTTTGTTTCCCAGCTGGGATGGGGAAATAAAATCCCACAAATTCATAGTGTCAGGTGGAAAGCAGAATAAAATTGAAAGGAAAACAAAAGCAAACCCCTCCCAGAACCAAACCCACCAAAACTCCTTTAATATTTACAAGGGGATTTTCACAATAAAGATTCCTAATACTGAAGAATTCAGTTAGAGATAACAGTAGCATGAAGTCAAACTGCTGCAAGCCAAACACGTGCGAGGGTCTGGGCTTACCAGGCTCCTGTAAACAGATGAAGATAAAAAGTGCATCAGTCCTGAAATGCCATTGAGCAAAGGGAATGCATGTCTGCATGCTGTGACTACAAGGAATTATCTGGGAGAGGTCTTACTAATTTCATTGTTGATCCACAGAGGCTCTTGCTGTGTAACCTGTAAATTAGCCCCCTTGTAAAACCACATATTAATTTATGAAGAAACAGCACAAGAAAAATGGAGACGGTACACAATTTTTGTAAGTAATGGGAGCTGTATGCGTGTTCTCTTATCCAATGTGTACTGAACTTTATGTACAAAAATAGCAATACCACTGTTGCCTCATGCTCAGTGACACTTGATGTGATGTGAGCCAGAACAGGCGAGCACAACAGCCTCCTCTCTGCTCCAAAAAAAATCAGTTTTTCCATCAAATCATATGAGCATAGCACAAAGCTGTTCACATTTTTCTTGGAATTATTCAGATCTATTTGCTAAACAGTGTTTGTTCAGGGTGGATTTTTTTCCTTATTGCAAACAGTTGCCATACTAACGGGGCTAAAATAAGACTTGGATGGAACCTTTAAATAAAACTCTTACCTAATGGGAAGGAAGCAAAAGTTTCTCAAGGCTTAAAGTTGTTCACATCCATTTGTTGGTTTCATTTGTGTGTATTTCTGCTCTTCACGGGTTTGATTAGTGATGACTCCAAAATATGATGGGGAAGCCCTCTGGGGAGTTGTTACCTGACCACAAACAGGAAATATTAAGATCTTGTGCAAAACGGTGCTCTAACACACCGTGTTAACCCTATTTGTAGGGCCAGGATCAAGGGACAGCGAAGTTGCAAGTGTTCCAACTGCTCAGGTGTCTTTCCTTTCTGAACTGCCTGCTTTGATAGTTCTGTCACCTCTTTTTTTCCCCTTTTTGTCAACTTGGACAATATTGGCTAACAGAACTAAATGAAAACTATTACTTCAGCTACAAGTTGGGTAACTTAAGTTACTTACGGTAAGTTAAAATTGAGTAGCTATAAGTTGGAATGACTCCAGTGTCTTCCCAGAGTGTTAAGCTGTTGTGTCAAGTAATCAGTATTTCTTTTTTAACCTGCTTCTCTTTTTTTCTGCATCCTTCCCTGTTGCCTTCAGGAATGAGTCATTAATAGCTGCTATTCAGGAAAAAAGTGAGAACTCTTTCAGTCCATAATTCACCCTTGCAATTCATGTTGTGAGTCAGTTTTGAACCTTTGTATACTGCATCGTGACATAACCACCAAAACAGATGGAGTACTCTGTTTATAAAGATAACACCGAATTCACTGCAAGGGTACTCAGATCTCCCTTCAGGTCAATACGGTTTCATAGCAGACTTCTAAACTGATGGCAGGTGCTTGGAGTTGCTCTACCTGTCTCCTCTACATGTATTTTTTTCCCACTTATGAGCTGTGTGTGTGACTGATGCTGTGTGTCTGTGACTCATTCTGCTGCATGGGGTGTTGTGACCTGCCTAATCAAATGCCATGCGACTCTAACCTGCCAAACGTGATGGAAATCAGTGCGCAATTTAAATCTGCCAGGCCTTTTTATATTGCTACAGATAAAAGTATGTTGATTTGCCAACCCCAACTGTGAAATGTTCCTGCTGCCTGAACTGTTTTCTACACAACACTTGTTTTTCTTTGTAAAAGCCTTTTTCTATTGATCTGAATTGACTCGTGCAGAAAAGCCCTGTGAGTTCAATGCAAATTGTTACTGTGCGCTTACTGTGAGCAGCAGAGCAATACAAAAAGATGCTTTTGTGTAGATGTGCAACGTGTGTATTTCAAGCCATGTCTCCCTGTATTGATATTTGGGCTGATCTTGCTTTCAGAGTATAAGCAAGCAGTCAATTAATTCATTTTCAAATGTTTTGAGGAGAAGCTAAGTCTAAAATCCGAGCAGAGCACATGTTTGGGTAGAGGAATGCTGAATCTGCGTATTTCCCTGGATTGAGCTGAAATTGATCTCAGTCTTTCAGCTGAGACAACATCAACTTCTAGACTTTCATCCTAGCTGTATGTTGGGGGTGGGGGGAAGCACCAAAATGAAACCAGGGTTGTTGTTTTTTTACCCTGCTTAAATAGCTCTTTCCATGAAGTCTCTGAGCCTGTTGTCAGCCCAGTTACTTTATGGAAGAACTATGAGTAGGTTTGAGGTAGGAAGAAGTCTCAATCCTTGAGTAATTTATCCACAAATAGTTTTGAGATGTAGGTCACTGCTGTGGACACGGGGCTCAATTGTCAAGTTGCTTATGTGCCATAGTGAGTGGGACAAATTTTGTTTGTTTGAATATCAATACAGCAAGGAATTGGTGCTTCATCCGTGTACTTGTGGGTGTAGGCTCAAAAAGGGAGGCTGAAAACCACAAAAGCAAGTCTTATTGTAGGCAAACTTTTGCCTTCTTGGTCGGGTTAAGCAGCCATGCAAGATAATCAAAGCATTCATGATGAACCAGCTCCAGAATAAGAGAGATTTGATGTCAAAAAGCCGGACCGCTACACCTTTTGCTCACAAAATCTCCACAAGCGAGCAGGTAGAGGAGCAGACTACAGCAAGCTCTTGCTGCTGTTTACCCAGGCTCTGTCCCATCAGCCCTCAGCCAATATTTGAGCTTTTCCCAAGCACGAGCTGCAAAACTCGGGTCAGAGCCGTCAGCTACACCGTAAATTATCAGATTTATACTTGAGTTAAAACATCTCTGAGGCTGGCCTGCACGGTTTCTTGATAGGTCGATAAACTGCCTGTGGAGCCCAGCTGTATTTGTGCTGAACCCAATAGTGTGAATAACTCACAAGTGTTGCACCAAACAACCCGAGTTATGTTTGTTTCTCATGTGTGGAGTAGGGACATGCCTCCCTGCCCCTTGTGCTGTGGAGTAGAAGCGCTTGCATCATAAATAACCAGAAGACAAATGAGAACAAAAGTCTTGCTTAGTTCAGCAAATATCTTGCGTGATCCCTTTGTACATGAAGTGAAGAGCAGCGATGGCCAGAGTGACCATCATTCATGTGGAACATGCTTCCCATGCGGTGATTTACCTCTGCCGGAGGAAACAAGCACAAAATAGCTTTTAGTGCCTGCATGCAGAAATAATGGCATTACCGGTGGTGCCACCTAGCAAAGGATGGCATCTGGCTTGATGACGGGTGAATGGCTGCCCTTACTCTGCGTTAGAAACAAGAGATTCTCATTAGAGAGAGGGGAAACATGAGCTGCTCATCTTTCTGTGGTTATTGTTTTGGCTTTGGGCATCTGATGTAAGACTTGTGTTGTTACTTAGCTTGAGGCCAAACCATATCTGTTCATCTGTCCAAGGAAAATTTAACACCAATGGGATTTTTTTTTGTGTGCACACAAATGTTGGGATTTTAGAGCAATTGGTTTGCATAGAGGGTCAGGAATCCTCTGCTCCTTCCTCTTGCGCTCCCATGTGCCAAGGTTGAGCCAACACACGGATTTGCAGGAGGGAAACCTTCTTAGATGCCTGTCAGGGGCTCTCAGTGCCTGCTCAGGAGTTGGAGAGGCCAGTGCCTGCAGGTTATAGGCCGATAGGAAGTCAAGCCTTAACAATGTTTTGCAACTACTCAAAAAGCAGAGCCAGATTTCTTTCCCTGGCAATACACATTGCAGCCCAAATCCGTCAAGGCTCCTGCATCCAACTTTAAGTGCAGGAGTGGGCCCCTGAAGGACGATGTGGGGCTGCGGCAAGCCTGTACTTACACAGGCTGTGTTGATTCAGGATTAAGGTGAATAGAGCGGGCTCCTCTAGGGACGTATATATTAGACTTTTTGGAAAAACTTTTGACCTCAATCATGCTCATTTTGAGTTTTAAGTAATCGCGATGGCTCCCACGATGTCACGCCTCCTGAAGCTCGCGGTTGGCTGCTGGCATGGTTAAAGAGTGAAGGCTTTGAGATCAGACGAAATGATTCAAGGAAATAAATCGCAGTGAATGGAGTGTGACCCGAGCACCTCGTTCCCCCACGGCCTTTGGATCATCCCAAATTATAAGTCTTGTGCAAGAATATGAAAATCCTGGTGACTTTGGGTACTTCCATTTGAAGGGGAATAGGAAATCTGGGGTCTGATCAAAACCCTGAACTCTTAAATAGGGGAGATTCAGATTAGATATAAGGAAGCGGCTCTTCCCTGTGAGGGTGCTGAGGCGCTGGCACAGGGTGCCCAGAGAAGCTGTGGCTGCCCCATCCCTGGCAGTGCTCAAGGCCAGGTTGGACACAGGGGCTTGGAGCAAGCTGCTCTAGTGGAAGGGGTCCCTGCCCGTGGCAGTGGGTTGGGACTGCATGAGCTTTAAGGTTCCATCCACCCCAAACCATGTTACATGCCCAGCACACAGAAATTGGCTCTTCAGGGGGAAAGTTATTTCAGAAATTCCTTGGAATTGTAGTGATTTCAGAAGCAAACTATCCCACTGAAGTATTGTAGCTGAAAAACAAGGGCAAAGGAACATAAAGAGAATATAGAAGTTATAATTTCTTCTGTAGTAACTTCCGAACATCTTCAGAATTGCACAGGGCTCAGGAGCAGTGAGAAAATGAAGAAGTTTGCACACAAGTTAGAAAACACTTCTTAAAGAAATTGTGGGTTTTATTTCATTGCTATTAATTAAAATTTCATTCTTAAATTATCAGTTTAATTTTTATTTAATTTATTCATGCTGAACCTGATTTTTCTTAAGTTAGAAAAAGTGGGCTGAAGCAGGAGCATGAAGTGTCTGTGCTGACCCTAGTCCCAGCACCCTATCTGTACAGAACTAGAGTGGAGATGGGTGCCAAAAGAACTCATCATAACTCAAGCCCTAAAGAGTTTCCATCTTCTGTTTGAAAAAAAACCCAAACAACAAGATGAACAATAAAGGGAAATGGTGAAAAATGAGCCATATTGTCATATGTCATATTTTGGAAAGGTGATATTTAGTCAATGTGTTTGAAAACAAGCCAAGTAGTTAGAATCATAGAATCGTTTGGGTTCAAAAAGACCTTTAGGACCGTAGAGCCCAACATTTTTCCCAGCACTGCCAATGCCACCACTACACCGTGTCCCTAAGTGTTGCATGTACACCTCTTTTAAATGCCCCCAGGAATGGTGACTCCACCAGTGTCACTAACTGATGATGGCTTCTGTCAATTGGGTGCTTTTTAGTTAAAAGTCTCTTTGAATGCTAAATAACAGGTAATGAGGGTTTAGAATTATTTAATTGCTAACTGATAATCTCAACTAAGTGTAGGGCTTTTTGTGTGTGTGTTTGCTGCAAAACGACAACTCGGCACTCTAGGAGTATAATAATCTAATGAAGAGTTATTATAAAACACTTTTTAGACGGCTCTCAACTTCCTAAACGAGAGAAACTCTGGTTTCTAGTCAAACACCAGCTTCTACCTTAACTTCAGAAAACTGTGAGGCACGTTACTGGTGTTAGAATTATGCGCTATGGGTTACAAATGCCATAAAATCTGTAGGCAATAGTTCGATGAAGCCAGATTCCTCCTTCTGTGCCCAGATACAGAACTTTGAGTGTCTCCACGCTCCTCTTCTTGGGAAGCTCACCCTGCTCCTGCCCTTTGCTTTTCCCAGCATGGAAAAAGCACGCTAGCATCACAGTGCGTGAGGATGGTTGTGGCTTTGTCATAGGTGCCAAAACACAACAGATGACCTGTGTGGATGTGTGTGATGCGGAATCAAAGGGGATAAACAGACTGACTGAGAGATCCTCAATAGGAAAGAGAAATCGCAGCCGCGCTTCTCTTGCGTTGCGGGAGCAGCTACTGAAATACCAATTAAAAGCTGTAATGGGAGCTTGGGGTGGATCTGTACAATAAGACACTTCTAGGTCAGGCAGGAGGGTTGCAATAATAATAATACCAAGTACATTTCCTTATTTAACTTTGTTTTTTATTGTGTTCAGCCTGCAGCTGATTTTTTTTCTCTCTACCTTGTAGCATAGTCCCTAATTGAGACACATGAAGCTCATAAGAGGCTTTAGACAAGATTCAGCTAGCCACAAAAGTCATTATCTCATTTTCATTTATTAACATGATATTTCCAATGGATTAACGAGGGTTTCCCTTTTGTTGCCTCTGCTATGGCACTAGCCCTAAAGGGGCTGTTGCGTGTCTCCATCTCAAGTGACTTCTTACTCACATTAGATTACAGTAATGTACGTGTTACAGGGATGACATTTATTATACTTCTTGAATTAAAATTCCCTGTTTGAAGTAGCTCTAATTGCTGGGAATAGAATAAAGTGGACTTGAGTGTTGGTTTTAACAATGAGCTACTATCAAAATAACTGCTGCTAGAACTGGGCATGCAAAAATGCTTTCCCCTGACTTCAAGTATCTAATCAAGTATCTAAGAATCCAGTATTTCTGGAATCTGCATTGTGCTGCAGAACTGGCAATTTCAATTTCCTGAAGAAGCCAGAGGCCTTCTTAAGAAACTGCTCCCTGTATTTTACACAACGCCCATGGTTGTTTTTCAGGTGTCGCGGTCCTACTGTACCATGAGGTTGCAAAGAACAATGAGTGCAAATTTAGGTTAATGGGGGGAAGTGCCGATCAGACACCCCCCCGCCATGTGCATTGCAGCAGGCTGCAGTGCTGAACCCTAGCACAGGGAGACCTGTTTTCCAAACGTGCTTTCAGCTCTGCTCAGTGCTCCCCAGTTCCTCCCTCTCTTCTCCCAGAAGGCTGCCCAAGCAGCATTACAGCAAGGACCTGCAGAGAGCCTGTCTGCTCCAGGCACTGTCTGATCTTGTCTGACATAATTTAAACCTATGCTTCCTGCTTTAGTTTTACATTTTCCAGGGCCTGAAAGGTTCAGCAAGAAACAAAATTCACCCAAGAAAAATATAGGATAGGCAATTTATATCAGTGCAGTCTATTTCTGCTTCATCTCGCCTGATATAAAGATGCTGCAGGATGCCTGCTATTAGGCTTGATATAAAAATGAAGAGCCTAATTATTTGTGAGAGTCAGATTTCTCTGGATCAGTCCCTTGAGAGGCCTCAGCTCTAAAGAGGGTGAGTTTAACCCTGGCAAAAAATGTGTCTCCCCATTGCAGCTGGATTTAGTGCTGTTCCTCACCTGTGTTTTGTCCAGAACTGGTGTTGCCTGCCCGGAGGTGCACAAAGAAAAGAGTACAGCGTGCTCCTTCCGGATCAGCATTGAATAAGCCTAAGGATATGAAAATCTGGAAAGTAAGCTGTGGAGGTTGGAAGAAGAATTCTTCCTGCCTTGTCTTCTGGGGAAAGAAAGTAGCAGGCATATTTAATCCAGGAAGCTCCATCATATGTCAAGTTTAAAATTGCAACCTACGGTGCTTTATGAAAACTATTATGAGCACAGTCACTAACAGGTTTCAATATAAATTTGTAAACCAAAGCAGCCTTTGCTGATGTGTTTTGGATTTTCTTCTGCGCTCTCAATTCTAGAGGGTGCTTTCTGCTTTATTTATTAAATTGCATATAGAGGCTGATGTCTTGGGGAATGGGGCTATTCGGACCAGGATAGGGAGGCTGGCAGCAACTGCTGCAGTCTCAGTGCTGGCAGTGAGCTGTTGAGCTTCCTGAGTGGGAACTCTTCCCTATTCTGGTCTCATAATTGTAGTTATTTTGAAGGAAAACTTCAGACAGGCTTTTTAAAGAATGGGAATAAGCTTTTGGAAGGGGAAAGGGCAAGGAGGATGCTTTTAAAAAAGTGTCTTATGTATAAAAGGTGCATTTTTCATTCTCCATGTTTTTTTTTTTTAACATTCTCCTAAACATTAAAAATTTTAACATTCTCCTTAATAATGAAACCCATGCAGGGCAAATGGCTTTCACCTGATGGGTGGGGTGTAGGTGTTTGGAAAGACCTGTTAAGAAACACTCCCCCCCCTTGAGTGACCCCAAACCACCCTGCCTGGGCTTCAAGTGTTGTCACTGAGTGTTCAGCTCTGCCTCTGTCAGCCCCTTCCCGCAGTTAGGATTTCATGGCAGGGTTCAGAGAGTTGGTCTGTGTTTGCCTGACCAGAAAGGGTGTTCAGAGAGTGCTCTTCTTTAACTTAAAAAAACCCCATATATAACAAATAGTATGAGCAGTTGGAATAAAACCTGAGTTTTGGGTAAATTCCAATAATGTGTTTTTCATTGCATGAGATGTGATGCCTGTCAACACTTACTAGTCAGACTTGCCTCCTTTTTACGTCTCTTAAACAGCCTCCCCCCCTTTTCTTGTAGCAGAGAGGAGTGTCCTGCATATCATGCTTCCATCTCCATACTGTAATTATTAATACAGGGTAGAGAGAGGTCACCTATGTTTTTTGGCAACAGTTACGTTCCCATGTATAAATCATGATAAAGTGCTATTCCTCTGTAAGGTACACTGATGTTTTCAATTTACCCTGTGTAGGATACCATTTCTTTCTTTTTTTTCCCTTAAAAAAAGAGGGGAAAAAAGTCTTTTGTTCCTACAATATAGATAAAGTTATAGATTTCACAACCAATAAAAATAATATTAATAAAAATGAGGCATTGTTGCAAAGTAGGTCCTAACTATGCAGCCTAATGTTTCAGTAAGTCTGTGGTGCACATCCTTTTATAGCCAATTAAGAGGATGTTTTATTTCTCTCATTAAAAGAGCAGCCCACAGTCACCATGTTGAATCAAATAAGTATGAGTTTGCACATCCTGTGCGCAACCTTTCCTTGAGGCATGGTAACATTTGTCATCTTTATAATAAAGCTTTCCAATTTTTCTGATTAATATTTAAAAGAAATAACATGACCTGAGGAATATATATATAACATTCTTGTTGGAAGGCATTCTGTACTACACTGCTCTCTGGTTTAAGGCTAACGTACCATTAGATCGCTTTGTATTCTGCCTCCTTCTAAGACCTATTTTCCCATGTTTATGTGTAGCAGCAGTCTCTTTGTGCTCTTTTCTTTCTCCCAGGCGACAGAGAGCTCTCACCAGTGCACATTTGCATTTTGGTGGTTGCTGTGACGCTCCTTGTCTTCGGTCTTGCCCTGCCATGGGGAGGGTAGGGAATAGTCCTCTAGAGATGGACTTCTGAGCATTTACTGGGTTGTTACAGGTCCATGTGCAAGTGGTTTCTGAACCAAACTCCTTGCAGCTTTCTGGCACAGCAGCTGGGGTGGAGTGCTGTTGAAAGGTGAGGTCCTGCCCCTTCATTCAGGTACCGAAACCTGGGCAGTGGTTTGGGACAACAGGCTCATTGGGTCTCTCTCTTCTGGTTTATGTGGCAATTTGCTAATGGAACTGTTGCTCATGTCTTTGGTAGACCTGACCTGGAAAAGTGTGGCTTCGTCTTGTAAAGGCAGACCTTCCACTCCATCCATGTCTCCTGAGGGTCTTCATCTGGTCGAGCTTTGTTGAACTCAAAAAGCTTCATTCTAGTGATAGACTGGAAAAACAGGTACCTGTGTTAGGACCTGAGGCTTCTGCTGGTTGCAATAAAACTATATCCTTATATTTCTTATTATTACATTGCAGCACCGTCGTTAGATGGTTAAAAAGACAGAACACCACAGCGAGCTCTAGTTGACAGTGTAACACAGCAAGGAAGGTATTAAACAAGGGGAATGAATGAGCAGGCAGAGATTTGAAAGCAGAGGTGCTAGCAACTCTTTACTCTTACGCGGTCTTTTCGGTACACTAATTTCCTGGTGTCTTCCTTGTCTCTTCCTCATTTTCTTTTATTTCTTTTTTGCCCAACAATAATTGGAGGCAAAAGGAAATGAAAATGAGGGCTGAGGTCAGTTTGAGTATTTTATACTGGCACCCATCACTAAAGCCCCTTAGGTTCTTCAAACCATTACAAGTAATCACAGCTAGAATAACAAAATGTAAGCCTTTAAACTTGAAGGCTCAGTTATCCAGGGCGCTCTGTAAATTGCAGACAAAGCTAGCAAATTTCATATATTAGTCATGGTAAAAAATATTAAATTCCATGGTAAGTCACAAATTAATAGGGGGAAAAAAGATTAAAACAGCAACTTGCGTAAGTCCTTTAAACAAGTGGTTGTCAGAGATTCTGCATATTTGGTGAAGAATTAAAGTGAATATCAGCAGTTGAAGTTCTTGCAGAGGAGCCAAACCATTGTGGAAAAGCTGAAACTTCTTTTTGAATATAAAAGTGATGTTTCAGTCAATCCTATAAGTGAAAGACACAAAGACACCCTTCTTCACACAAAGAAGAAGAATTTACCATGTAGTGTTGCTTTTGTCTTAATCCACCCTCACTAGTAAGGCACTTGCCGCAGAGGGGAAAGAAAGGAACTCCCCTGTGGAGCAAAACTTGGAAGATGCAGGGAATACAAAGATTAATATTGAAGGCTGGAGTGCTTGTTGGAGCAGCTGATAACGCTGTGCACCACCAGCCAATCCTTTCCATTAAATAGTACCAAGAAATAATTGCAAAGTGTTCTTTACAGTGTTGGGACTTGGGCAAACTGTTCTGCGATTATTCTAACTGTTCTGGGATTAAAGGCAATATCTATGATTAAAGGCAAACCATCACTAGAGACAAAAGGGTCCTTTCACCTGCTCAGGGATGAGGTGAGGACCTGTATTTTATCTGCACGTGGGGCACTGTGCAACCCCTGCCTATAGAATGGAGCCATCCCCATTGCTCTGATTCCTGCCTAAAGAACATTCTCCCAATTAGTCCCTGTTAAGGCAGATAATAGTAACGTACACAGCATACTCCATGGTGGATGTCGCAAGAACAAGATGTAAATGTGCTCAGCCTGTTTCTGAAAGTTGTGTCTTTTGTATTATTTCTTGGTGGTTTTTTTTCCTGTCTGATGGGGAGATGAGGTAAGTCTGTCTTCCTCCTGATCTCCTGGAGTTAACAGTGTGATACCGAGAACAGAAACTCACCCTGCCTGCCATTTCAGCCAGGTTCAGTATGCTTTTGATATTTTTTTCACTCTTCACTCCTTTAACCCTTGTTGTTTTGTGAGGGGAAGGAGAAAGGAAATCAAAGCTGTGGCTGATAGACAGGGAGCCAAGTACTTGTTTTCTGAATTTCCCAACTCCTTTTCTTTCACTCTCCGTTATGGTTCTTCCAATTTAGAGCTGGAGACAGCTCTCTGAAAACACCAGTGTAGTGCCACAAATAAGCTACTATTGCAATTCCCTCTCTTTAAACCTGCCACTTGCTCGTTGGCTCTTACTTTAACACCTGTGGCACAGCGTGCTGCTATGGATGGCTAGAACTGGCTTCTGCAGCTCAGGCCAAACTGAATTTGATGCAGAGATGTCTTTGCCCATTTTCTTAAGCTGGCGTTGAGGAATGGGTTCTGCCTTTGTGTGCTGTTGCTCAGCCTTGGGATCGCAGCAGCTCTGGGAACACTTGCTTGGAAATGAACTCGGGCAGAGCAACCACTCGGGGTAGCTTGGTCCATCAACATGGTTTTGAGTGTTTTCAGTAAGTCTCCATTTCACTCAACATGATTTTTATAAAATTCATAGGGAGTGAAACAGCAGTCATGGAGTGGAGGGACATCCAGGCTTCATGCTTTACCTCCTTTAATGTAAAGATTCATAGTTTTTGTAACTCTTAGGGCAGCTCATCTTGTGTATGTGTTTGTTCAGTGGTGGGCAAGGCATCCTCTCCCTTGTCCATGTCTGCTGGGATGAAGACACTCCAGAGGCTGTGTCCACCAGCAAAGTTAATTGAACCAGTATTTGGGATCTGCTGTTCCCACAGCATCTCCATCCTGGCTGGAGCCAGGAAGCTCCAGCCATCTCCCATGGGAACTCCTTCCCATAGAAATTTCCCAGCACAGCTTCAATGAAGGAGGATGAGTCTCTTTTGATATATCTTGGATAAGCATCTGCTTGTGGTACTCATCCAAAAACTGGAAATATTAGGCTTGCTCCACGTTGACTCATTTCAGCAGCTGACCCAGCAGCAGTTTATACCAGCACCAATGATTAACTTTGCTTGACTTGAGGTTGTCTTTGACCTAGATTTAGACTCAGGCTTAGATCTTTAGTGGAAGACCCCAGGGCTCACGCTTGACATTCCCAAATTGTCACGCAAACAGATCCACAGAAAAACAGATACTGTTAATTTGGCTGCCTGTTTCACAGACATCATCTGCACAAACGGCAGGGTATTCATCTGCCTGGTTCTCAGCCCAGCTTGAGCGCTGACACGGGGACAAACCCTCTTGCCACCCTTTGTGTAGCTATAGAGGTGTTTGGTTTAAACTTCTGGGGTAGGAAGAGGGTCTGGGACCTATGGGAATGGGAGCTTTTCACAGTATTCATAGGACCTGGTGCTAATGCAGTTTTGTATCCTGTTTTCCCTCTCCTTCCCATAGGCATCCTTATGCTTTCCTCTTCCTATTTCCCATGCGTGCTGGGTCGTTCCTGGGTCCATTCATTTGCTAAGTTTCGTTCCTGTTTAACGCACACATTGGGAAGGGAAGAAAAATGTGCACTGAGAGATAAACCGCTGTCCTTCATCTGAACATCCCTGTCTGGCTCCATTGCACCCAGCTCCTCCCTGCCCCCATTCTCCCCAAACCTGCTGGGTGGCTTCAAACAGTCTCCTTGTATCCATCCCATGTTTAAAGCCTTCTCTGAAAAGAGGTGAACTCCTCTAGCTAGTAACCTGCTGGAGGAGCCTGTCAAGGGCCGGCTGCACGCACTTCAGTCTTCGCAAGAATCAAAGTGAAATGAGGAGAGACTCGCAGAAAAGGGTTACAGAGAGTTTCACGTATTTTGCAGCCTTTTCATGGCTTAAATTACGCTTCCCCTTGTTCTAGTTTTAAAAGGCAGAGCAGAAAACTTAATTTTAACACTGAAAAATGAAGGCTCTTCAATTATTTATAGCATTAAAATGTACAAATGTTTGATCAATGAACTTGAAAAAAACATGCAACTACAAAACCCATTTCACAGTGTTCTAAAGTTCATGTGGCAGAGATAGAGAAGTGAAATGATTATTAACAGATGAAGAGCAGCATTTTAATAACATTCGAGCTGTAGTAATGAGGCTGACAAAAGCAAGGAAATTCAAAGCCAAAGCTGATCTGATGCTCCCTCCTTAACACATAGACTGTGCCTAATTTTGCAGGATGTGAGGTACTGTAAGTAAATTGCTCTCGTGCCGGAGACCCCCTCAGTGTGGTGCCCAGTGGGGTGGCAGCAGGCGGAGGCACCTTTTGTTTCAGAACTTTGTTATTTTACAGTGGAGTGTTTTCAGTAAATACACAGCTGCGTCTTCGTCTTTCTTTACTTCCCACAAGCTTTACCATTAACAGTAGTGGAAACATCTTTTTTTCCTCTTAAAAACACTGAAATATGACATTTCTCATGAAGCAGCAGTAGGTGAGCCCAGTGTGCCAAGTAAGGGTCTGTAGAGAGGTTATCAATGGTGGCAGCTTCTGGAGCTGCCAAGCTCCTCTGACACCAGACAAGCAGAATGCAACAAGCATTCAATTGGTCAAGTATTAGGATGAACCTTGTGATACACAAAAGGTAGAGAGCCCCCAGATCACTGCTGTGCTCCTGCAAAGCATGGTGTAGGAATAAAGAGAGGTTATAGTGAGCATGAGGCTTGTCCGCAGCTACCCATGTCCCCTTGCAGCTGGCGAATAAATGGGCTCAAAGCTGCTCCATCAGCTCCCATTGTCTTCACCCTGGGGTCTGGCCTCCAAGGGGCTGACAGCTGGGAAGGGCTCGTGATGTCCTTCCTTCCTGTTAAAAGCATATTTTTATTGGATAGGTACATGCATTCTCTTACAAAAAGAAGTTTATTTTCCAAATACCAACCCTTTCCAGAAAAACAAACATGATTCAATCAGCCAGCTACAAAATTGTGATCAATCTTGTTTGTTCAGTGCTTTTTGGAGATAAATGGTTATTCTTGTCTAACAGCTTTGTATGTTAAGATGCCTCTTATGCAACAGCAAGCTGAAAAGTAGCTGGGTTTACTGTACTGTAGCAAAACTGCTTTTTCGAAGTCAGAAAGGGCACTTGGACACTAGATAAAGTGCAAGGGCATAGAGTTTATTAGACACAATTTTTGTGTCCTTGTGAGGGTGAGAAAATGATATATCAGCAAAGATTGCAAGATTTGTCTTTGCTTTGCAGCACTTAGATGTTAAGTGAGAGCTGCCTTGGCTTTGCCAGCTTGGGAAGGGATCTCCGTGCCTCTTCCCTTCCCCAGACATACCTGGGAGGCAGAGTCTGGAGATGGGAGAAGTAAGAGGGAACTTCTTTGCTTTACAGGATGTTTCCCTCACCTTAACAAAGGTGTCTTAGAGATTGTTGCTCATTGATTCCTTTTCAACCCATTGGCAACAAGGCAGCCAAGTCAAGGCACAGGGCATCCCTGGGGCATCCTTGTGGGGTGGATAATGGCCCTATCTGTGCAGTGACCACCGAGGGACCAGCTACCATTCCCTGAGCTGCTGCCTGAAAAACAAGAGCCCAACCTTCATGTCTTGGTCCTGCAGCTTCTAATTATGCCCTGTGCAAGGCCTTAGATGTGAAGTCTGCTGCAGAAACAGGACGGTGACGACGATGAAAGGGAACAACATCAAAAGTGTCAGGAAGAGGAGAAGGCAACGCCATATCAGTGTTGAAGCTACATGCATATTCCAATTTGCTATGTGACTGTGTTACTAATTTGGAAGTGGAAAAAAATCAGATTATACGCAGAATGGCTTCCCATAAGGTGCCTCAGGAATATGCAACTAAAGAAGAGTTTCTTAACAGGGGAGTTGTGTTCTATTCAATCTAGTCTTAACACACAAAGTATAATTAGGGCTCATTCGGAGCAGAGGTAGGGCTGTGCTGGATGTCAGGTCTGTCTGCAGCTACCCTGGTAGGTGTGAACAGGGAAGAAATAAGGCCACAGTACTTACACACTGGTGGGGAAAGAGGAGGAACGAGTGAGCACCATCCTTACCTGATCTGGGAGGATGGATTGTATGTTTTTCAGTCTGGTGTTTCGATGTTTTAAAAATTACATAATTGATCTGGAGGGGGAGAAAAAAGTTACAAAAATTTTATTAATAAAATTTAGTAGATTAATAAGTCTTAGCATTACGTATAAAAATTTGGCATTAAATATTTAAAAATTCTATTAATAAAATACTAGATTAATAAAGCCTAATATTAAATATAAAAAATTAATTGGATGCAGTTCGACTTTCTAGCTTGAAAACCACAGCAATAGGCCTGCCTGCCCTTACTTCTATGAACGCTCATGACTCTGTCCATGAGATGAAGGTGCAAGGAGGGAATGACCAGAGCTGAGCTGAGTGCTAGGGATTGAGCAGAAGTGTGGCCTGATCCAGTATCCCTGAATCCTGGTCAGATTTGACCATTGGCCTCTTCAAACCAGGTAAAATAAGCTGTGATGTGATTCAAGTGGGGAGCCTGGAAGGTGGCAAAATGTGAGCGTTTCCTAATTTGCAAGTTTGGGGGTCTATAGGAATCTTGTGTATCTTGATATTTTTGAGCTGGGCTTCCACATCTGCAGTGTTAATATGAATATATTTTGCCCCTGACTAGCATGGTTAAGTCTTATGTAGCAAGGGGGGGGACCCTTGGTACATCAGCCATCTGGGCATATCACCTCTTGTACTGATGGTGGTGGGATGCAGCACAGTGCAGGATCATGCTTAGGCTGAAATAAGATATGCAATTTATGTGTGAAAAACATTTAAATACCAAAAGTCCATTTTGCAGAAGACAGGAGGAAGAGGTGTTAAGCAAAACTGCTTTATTGAAAAAGACAATCTTTTCAAGAATGCTTCTCATGCATATACCATTTCTTCATTGGGGGTGTCCATGCTTTCCTCTTCCAGGAGGATGTAAGCTCCCACCACTGATGTTATTTACAGAGATTTTTGCCCAGTTACAAAAAGCAGCACTTTTTACCTCTATTCCGTGATTACAGCAAATGGTAAAACTGTGCTTAAATTCAGATAAAATATTAAAATTAATATTCATTGACTTTTATGTTTCATTATCATTAGAAATTAAATTTATTCTTTGGTAAACAGTTTATAGCAGGTTATAAATGTTTTCTGTTGACCTATTAACTGGCTCAATATATTATGAAGTTATTGACAGCTACCATAAAATTTACAAACAGCCATTAAACCTTTTAACATACGAGATATGTCTAAGTCTCTGTAACACGGAGAAATGATTTTCTTAAGATAATCTTCTGCTGATATTAAATTCCTCCAAGATTTTAATATATTGTCAAAGTTTATGGGTCATAAAATAAACCTAGAACTTACAAAAAATTTACACAAGGATATTATTTAAGAAAAAGGACATGTAAATTTTACTACAGTAAGAGTGATGATGTAAGCCACTGAAACATATAAAAGTACATACCAAATACTATGTTAAAATAACATTCAGTGTCTTGTATAAATCCACAAGTCAAGGTTTAAGGTTTTTTACAGTGCCTGAATCTCTTATTATTGTGTCTAGATAATGACACCCTCGCAGTGCAGCACTTCGAATAGCTCACTTTTGTTAGATGTAAAAGCATGAAATAATGATAGTTCAAGAAATCTTAATTTGGAATTCCCTGATAATGTAAGGTTAAAGCACATGCTTCTTGGGCCTGATTCAACAAGGTATTACTCCATCCTGAGCCTGATGTAAATCATTTAAAATCAATAAAAGTGGGTCAGCTGGCTGGTGTAAATTGGCCTGCCTGCATTACAGCCCATGGATGGGTGCCAGTTTACACCAGCTGAGAAATTGGCTGGGTGCAGTTATATCTGTGTAAAGCTGTCAGAACTCAGTGATTCATCAGGAACCACACATTTACGATAGCTTTTCTCTCTTTCCTATATATATATATACACACATATATGCACATATTTAAAAGCTGGGTGGTTCAACACTGCCCTTGAAATAAGAGTAATGTCTCACAACCTAATCTGTGTCCAGTAGAGGCATCACATTTCTCCTATTAGCAGGCATTAGGCACTTGCTGAACAAGTGTGGTGAGCATCTGTGGTGCTGTGAGATATGGAAACTGCAGTGCTAGAGCTGAAGCATCCTCCAGGTTCAGCTGGAGGGGTGGCATCCAAGCTAGAGCTGCATCATAAGGATGCCCTTTCCAGAAGCAACAAACAGATAAGGTGGCATCCTGATAACCAGAGGAGCAGTACAAACACCTTGGAAGCAGAATATTAGCTATATTCTTGCAGCAAGCATGCTCTGTACTAGGTGCATTTAACAAGGCTAAGCTGTGGAGAGTCTGCATCAGCCTTAGTGATGGTCCCTGGTTTATGGGGAGGGACCCAGCCCTTGCCATGCAGCCCTGCTGCACACCATGGCTCTTCTTTCTAGTGGTTTTCTCTTCCTGGATTTCTGAAGCTGATGAGGTTCTCTGTCATTGCAGGCCCACAACTGAAGAACTCCTGAAGATAGGAAAATAAGGGGGGATTATTTTATCTTCTACTGGCTTCTTTCAGAGCAAATATCTGAAGAAATGAAGCAATATTGGAGAAGTGTAGCAGTCATAGGTACAATCAAGAGCATGGCCGTATATGAAATAGTTCAGAGCTGCTATGCTATGCTTCTCCTTTGATGTCAGTTCACCTGTGTATTTTGGGTGTCCAACCTTGAACAAAGGTACCCCAAATCCTACAGCAGACAGAGCACATGTTCCGTTTTACCTGAGGTCCTTTAGGACCATCACCTAACACTAAAAGTAACAAAACCAACAGGATTTGTTTGGGGTTTATGCACTGTTTGTAGGTTGGGGCTGTGCCTGGTGGGCTTTCCACCCCAAAGCCATGCTCCTCATGTGTCCTGCTCCAGAGGGCTAGAGCCACCCGGGTCCCAGGAGCTTGGTGGGGCTGGAAGCAGAGCTGGCTTGCCTTGTGCTAGCATGCAATATAGCTGACGTGACTTTGTGGTTTCCTATCTCGGCTTTGAAATATAGTAAACTCACAAAAGCTACTGTAGAGTTCAGAACAAACACAGGGGGTATGTTTAGTTATTTGTTTTTGTAGTAAAATAAAATATTTATTATACACAGACACCTACTGTGAACAGAGGGTAAGGCCACTGTGTTTTATCTCTAGGGTGTCATGTTTGACTTCCATTAGGGATGTATTATAGACCTGTGGGTTTTCATGAATTCAGAAAGTCCACTTTGAACACTGATTTCAAAGCCTACAGGGGGTGTGAGGAATGTAAGAACACTGCTTCGTAGGAGGGAACCTGTTGCATCTAACAAACACCTTGTGTTTGATAAGTCAGAGTTGAGGTATGCTAGAAAGGTGTTCTTATCTTTCTTTTTTTTTTCCCTTAGCATGATTTTAAAGGAAGATTTCCCATTGTTTGTTTTGCAACTTTAGCCCATCTGAAAGCTCAATGTGAAGACAATGAACGGGCTCCTGAAAAATGCACCATTACATCAGCGTACTTTTTATGTTTTACCCTAATTCCCTCCCAATGAATCATATGGGAGGAGAAAATGACTTCAATGATCAGGTGGATACCAATATATCTCCATAAGTGCCTCTCAGATTAATGATGCTGTCCAAAACTCTAAGTAACACTTGAGGGGGATGCATGGAGGGACCATTAGCGGCATGTGGTGCTGCAGGCACAGGGGCTGCCTGCCTGCCTGCCTGACTAATTCTCCCCACATCACCCCCATGATGGGCAGGGAAGGGTTAGTCATGAGAACTGGCTCATGGAGCTCAGCACCATGCAGACCACAGCTCCTGAGCAGCTTTTGGGATAAGCATGTCCATGTTTGCAGGAGGTGGGAGCAGATCTATGTTCTGCTCAGGGCACAACCAGTGATGTAGGGACATCATCTTAGCCCAATGGAGTAGTTGAAGATAACAGTGGGAAGGTGGAGAGGATGCCAAAGAAATCTGTCATGAAAGCGTGAAACCTTCAGATGAGGTTTTTCTTCACCAGGACAATTTTCCCTTCTGTCCACATGTTGCCTGTGGCTGGACTGGGTAGGGAGCTGTTTTCTTCTCTTCAGACCCATGCATCTTATCTTGAACCATGCAATGCAGGTGACAGCATATGAAATATGAACACTTTAAGTAGAGAAATCAGTACCCCACGCTGCAATTGGATGCCACCCAAGGTATTTGTTTTTCTTCATTGCCACCACCAACTTCAGAAAATATAACACCCAGAAGACCTGATTTTGTGAAACTAATGCAGGAACCGTGCAGCATCATTACAACCATTTTGTTTTATCTGCTCCAGACAATAAGTAAGGGTGTATTTTGAGCGTTCTTTCACTTCATCTATGTTCTTCATTCTGTTTCCCAAATGATTTCATGGAGAGCTCAAAACCCACTGTGTCCAGATAAGTGCGAGATCCAGTGGGCTTCTTACATGCATGGAAGAACACTTGGTTTGGCTGACTTTTTTGTTGTAGAAAGGTAAATGCAAGAAGTTAATAGTGCCCATTAGGCTGAGCATAACTAAAGTCTGGGAATAGAAAGTGAGTCTAGAAATAATCACGTATGTTGCTACTAACAAGTCGCCTGCTACTAACTGTACCTCTAGTTAATGAGTCTGTCTTTTCAGTTCCACTTTACTAGTATTATTTTCATATTAGGTAACATGTTCAAAAGAACTTGGTACTAATTTTTCCGCAGATGAGAGTGCTACATGCTAAATCCTGTGCAGCACAATTTGCGAAATACTCCCAAAGCCAGCCTGTCAGGGCAGGCTCTTTCATAGCAGTTGTCTGGTGCAGTAGGCAATGGACAAAAGGATTTACTTGCATCCAAATAGAATTTCAGTGGGAATGAGAGGGCAGTCGAACTAGAGAGCCTGTAAGCATTCACTCTCTTTTGTTTTGTTGTCTTTTGCTTTTTTTTCCTGGGGATTCTACATCCAAGATGAAACCTGCCTCTATTACAGTCAGTAGTGAAATTCCTCTTGTCTTTGTGGAAACCAAAGGTTTGCCTCATTCCTGCAAACTGCATCACATATAGTTCTCTGTATGGTAACCTCATCTTTGGAAACCACTTTGGGTCCCACTACTCATTAATGGGATTCTCACCCTATAGCCAAGGCTGTTCTGAGAGTACAGGGCTCTTCCCAGGTCCTAGACACACTAATAATACCCTGTGAGAGAGGTTAGCGGCAATAGTCATGGACAGTAAGTCCCGACTTGGTTATGTGCTTCCCGTTCCACTTGAATTCAACCATTAAATCTGAACTTCCAGTTCAAATTAAATATGTCATGACCAATGTCAGATATATGGACAACTTCAGAGTAGAATAACCCAAAGCAATCTGCTCTGATCGTATCATGCCTTAAGTCTCAGACTAAATCCAGGGGGAATTTAATAAAATAACTCAGTCAAGCATTGATCTTTTCCTGATGTGTTTTTTTTTCTTTCCAATGGCTGTCTTACACACATTGCCCCCACTCCCCTCTTGCATAACAACACTGTATCATACAGGAATAACCCAGACTATTGCAGTACAGCAGCTATTGTACCTTTTCTATTGACCTTCTCCAGTCCAATCTCACATCTGATGATAGTGTTCTAGTTTGAGAGTATTAAATCATTCTTTCTGCAAGATGCTGCTCTCCTTTTATATTTGTTACCTAAAGTGTGCAAAGTATTGTAAAATAGGGTGACAGCGATACAGGAAAAACAGCATGGCGTTGCGTTGTGGTCCAGAGCATTCGTAACAGAGCCTGGAGATCCTGTTAGAGGATCTGTTTTACAGCTCCATTTGCCATCCCCATTGCTGTTGCTCAAGCCAAACCCAGCACAAGCCCATCAGAATATTCAGTGAGTGTTACTTGAGCTTGTGTTGAGGTGTCCCACTGGAGATGAAGGACTGGGAGTGCATCACTTGCCAGCTCTTAGGGTTAGCAAACAGGGGACAAGGGAGTAGCCTTGAGATGAAAGTTCTATGGATGCTCAAGGACTTGGCAGCCCTGTCTAAGAATAACAGGGTTTAGACCGTCTTTAGGGTATAATCATAGAACATTTTGGGTGGGAAGGGACCTTAAAGATCATCTAGATAAAATGCCCCTCTCCTTTGCAGGGACATCTTCCACTAGACCAGGTTGCTCAATAGCAAATACTAATACCTAGTAGGTTATTGTAAGATATAGTATATTATCCAGTAGGATATAACGTATACCAGACTTCAAACCCATTTATTTTAATTTTACTCATCAACCTATAACATTTAATATAGAATCCAATGGTGTAATCAACATTGACAGGGCAAAAATCACAGTCAATTGAATCATCAAAATATCAGAGGAGTATTATCGCTGCTGCAGTGCATGAGTTATCCTTTTTGCTGCTTCCTTCCCCATTATTGTGTCTTGGAAAAAGTAGTTTCTGTATGATGCTAAGGGAGCACATCAAAGTGTTGTTACTTCTGGATTAAGTAGACATTTCCGGTGAGAACAGTGTGGTTGTGAAGCAGGAGAACAGACCTGGTTTTAGGGCTGTGGGATAGTTGGCTGACAGTGAAGGTCTTTACTGGAAACCCACTGTGGAGACAGTGGCGAAAACATGCTCTACTGAATTGATGGTTGGCAAGATTAACATTTACATAAAGTCCAGAAAAGAGAACGTTGCATTATACAACTTTGCTTTAAAAAATGAGTCCTTGGGTAAGATCCCTCTGATTTGAAACCCTTCCAGGATTTGGAAGAGTTTCAAATAAAATTAAAAGAAAAACAAAGCTCAGACTCCTGAGACTGCTGAGCTCCATACTGAAGAGTGAGTGCGAGGGTATGTTTTGTCTCTAAAGAAAATAGCACAGCCTATAGCAGTCAAGATAGTTTATAAGCATGAACATAACTTTGAATAGCCCTAGCTCCAGTTTACCATGACCTCTACGACTCAACTCTGAATAAAAGCTAAAAAATATTCCCTTAATACCAGTTATGCACCAGAAAAGATACTTAAACTCAGCAGATTCGAAAATCACAGGCGTGTCTTGTTTCTCATGATGATGCTGATTGACCTTTTCATTTTATTTTATTAATTATGAAATAGAAGTCATTGCAGGAATCTAAGAAAATAGCTCTCCTTTCCCAAAAGATGCAATGCATGCACACATCAGGAAACAGGCAGATAGAATATAAGGAACCTTTTATTCAATGCCTGAAAGCTTTCCTTTGTTTCATTTCTCTTGAAGTTTTAACTCTAGCATGTTTCTTCCCTCGCTGTGAAGTGGTTAATGCACAATCTGATTTCTTATTTCCACAAAGGCAAAATGTGACTGCTCTTTCTCTACACACTGGCCCTTTCACACAGCTCTCCTCGCCATCTGAAAACAGGTCTAACTGATCAGCCAGCACAAGCTTCCCTTTGTCCTGCCATATTATCAGGTATGGGCAGCACTGTTAGGAAGTGCTAGCAGCGGAAGGGAATGATCACTTAGGAGTATATATGGATTGTGCACCACTGGCCATGCCCTGGCTGTCTGCCTGGTCCTGTTCCACCTCCGCTGTCATCATGCCTCAGCCATGTGTTTTCTTTTCCCTACACTCATCCCACTGAGTGGGCTTTGTACTCCAAACAGCCCAGCATTGATGCCTTTTTTTGCCTGTGCTGAGCCATTTGGTTGTCGCTTTGCTTTATTTGCAGCACAGTAGATTAATTTAAAATTTCAAAACCTGAAGATTGATTGCAGTTGAGCATTTTAGTGTGTTCATCTGCTCTGCTCTCCAAGTACTGACCTGACATCCTGAGGTCCACCTCTGAAATATGTGGGATGACCTGCCAGATCAACCTGTCAACCAATACATGCTGTGGACCAGGACTCTTCTTGGTCCATAAGCTCCTGGATGGGGTGCCATGAGTCCCCATGCCATTAAAGTCACTCCCAAGGCTGACCTACTGCAGTGACACTGCTGTGACCCAAGAGAGTATCACTGCAAAGCTTCTCAGCCATCAGCCATGTGCATTAAGCTGATACTACTGTGAACCATCAGCAAGGTCAGAAAAGTTTCCATGAGGCAGAAGTTCTGTGCATGCAGGAGCTAAGTGTCCAGTGTTCCCTTTGATTCTTTGTGGGATTTTAATGCTTCTGCAAAGCAGGGTTCTTCAAGTCTGCTTGGAAGCTGTGGGCAGAATCTCAACCCACCTGGCAGAAGGCTCCATGCTGTGGTTATTTGTTCTAGCACTGGATAAGGAGATAAGATGTTGGATAAGCCAAGGCCAATTGCACCATGGAGAAATGGAGACACCCACACTCTCTTTGCCAGCTCTGAGCTATTATATTAAAATAGGGGATATTTCTGCAGTGGTACAATGTGCACCCTCATGTACATGTCTGTATGAGAGTGAAATGTTTTACTATTATTGTGTGTGTTTAAAATGCTGGGGAGATGTGAAAGTCCTCCAGAACTATTTGTTCTACTGAATGAATTTTTCTGGCTGTTGGATGTCTTTCTGTGCTTACTCATGTCCTGCATTAGTAATAGCAGCAATCTTCAGAAGCATCTTCAGAAGGACTGAGAATTAACTAGAGGGAAGATGGAAGGAACATAATGTTTTCTGTGTTTAAAAACACTGAAGATTCTCAAAAACCATTCCATTAGCTGAGAATGTCGCTCATCAGTGGGTGAACCAAGAAGAGGAAAGGACAGATATTGTCTAACACATTGAGAAAAGGGTTGCTTTACTGAGGACCCCAGTAAAAGGAGCTAAAGCACCAGAGTGTCAAGGAGATTCCGTTCTTTTTGAGTGCCTGAACTTAATGGACTTTTCTGACTGAGCTGTGTAGTACAGAAACCAGCACGGCACTTCCCGTGTTTGCTCCTGCACTTGTCTGGGACTGTTCATGTCATAAATCATTCACAACTTTACCAAGGTGATTCTTACACAGTCAGTCTATATCTTTAACACAAAGTCAAGGAGGGAGAAAAAATAAAAGTACATATATCCCATTTTCCTGAACCACCTTTTCTATCTCAATAAGCAGATTGTGATATACAAGCCCATGTCAGAGCCAGTTAGAAATACCAGAAGTATATTTAGTTCACATACCAGAAAGTCCAAAGTTTCTTGTTCTTTCCCCAGCATATTATTTTGTTGGTTTTTTTGTTCACCAACTCCCTTCCTCCTTCCTTCTGGTCTCTGTTTTACCAGGTTGAATGGGGTTTTGAGCATCCTGGTCTATTGGAAGGTGCCTTTGCCCATGGCAGGGGGTTGGAACTGGATGAGCTTTAAGGTCTTTTCTAACCAAAATCATTCTGTGATTCTACAGTCCTATGATCTTCTGTGCTGCTGCTGGTTGGTGGCTCCAGGCTGCCGCCCCAGTATCCTCCCATGGGCACTGCCAAAGCCTCACAATGGGTAAACCGGTCTTTAGAGCAGCAATTGCCATGTCAGTCATTCTTACTGTTCATACTCTACTGTAGCCTGGCAAAAATGTGCAGAATGCCATGTTTGCTATGAGTCTTCTTCAAAATTATCTGCTCAGCTGTGCTGAGTGCACCGTGAACAGTGTTTCTGTTCCCACATGTGCAATATCTCTCTCTCTTTATCCATCCATCCATCCATCCATCCATCCATCCATCCATCCATCCATCCATCCATCCATTGGTGGTTTAGTGCTTTCCAAAGATGCTTCTAGGTTTTTCTTCATATATTTATATGTACATACACACACACACACACACTGTTTAAAATTCTCTCTTCTTTCCAAATAACATTTTTCTAAAATGAGTTAAAAAATACAGTAAGTTTAGGACCTCTTCTCTTTTTCAAAAGACTGTGCTCCATTTTAAGTGTGCTGTCAACTGAATACAGTTGAAAAGAGTCCTAACATTAACTTCCATAGTCTTTGGATCAAGTGAAATAGCAGTGCACTTTGTGATTAGATATAACATTGGATGATGTGGTGTCCTGTTTGCAAACTGAATTTCAAACAGGATTGAAACATTAAAATGTACGATGTTCAGTCTGAAGTATAAAAGTACATGATGTACCAACAGTAGGGAATTATTTAAGAAACTAGATTAAGGATGGCAAGTGGGACGTGTGTCACCAAGAAATGAAGGAGAATCATAGAATCATAGAACAGGGTATTCTTGGAAAATCATCCAAAAAAGAGCCTAGTAAGAGCTCCCAAATTTAGTATCTGAAGACAAGCATGTCTTGAGCTGAGTTCAGAAAAAGGTCTTAGTTGCAAATGTTTTCAACATTTTTGCATGAAACTGAAATTCAGCCAAACCAGATTCCTCAGATTTGGAAGAAAAAAAAAAAAAAAGAAAAAAAGGTTTCCTTCCAAGCCTGGGAGAAACAGGCCAAGTTTTAACCTGACAGGAATGTTTTTGCCAAAGTTATGAAATCTGAAGTGAAAGTAATGGTGCTGTATCTGGCATTTATAAAGCAGCTTTATTCCAAAAGTTCCTAAAGCACATTACATATAGCAGGCTGGATTCCCCAGTCCTTAGTCATACACATTCCCATTATAGCATACAGAATTTGAGAGCTTAAGCCTGAAGGTTCCATACAGGAGCACACAGGTTGGATCCCTTTCCATGTCCCGTGTGTAGGAACTCAATAGCAGTAGACTGGGACCTCGTCTTTGATGGAGATTCAGTCTATAAGGAGTGAAAATAACAAATGTCAAAATCCAGCTGGAGAGGAGTGCTGCCCATCAGTGAACCAGCTTTGGTCCAGAACTGGGCTGTGTGGTTTGCAAGCAAAAGCTCTTCCACTGGGTCATGGATGCCAAAAGCAGGGCTTGCTACCAGCTCCATAGTTTTTAGTGCTGGTTGATGCCCTTAGCACAAGTGAGGTCCTCCATCTCTTGTTCACAGAGTTTTTGCTCAGTCCTGAACTGCCAAGATATTTGTATTGCATATTTGTCTTCTGCATTTTTACCTGAACTCAATGCTTAAAGCTTTCACTATTGCATTACTTTTTCCAAGACTTCTCTTGGCTTTAAAATAATTCAGTTTTCTGCATGACTGCCTCCCCTAATTCTATGCATATATATATTTCCCATAGATGGCACTGGAATTTCATGTTTTCTTTGTCATGTTTTTGCCTAGGTTTTCCCTGTTGTGGGGATAGGGGTGGTTTTCCCAATATTTAATTAATAGGTTTTGACTTTTAGTTGGTTTTTGGTTTTAGTTGGTTTTTGTTTAGTTGGTTTTTGTTTTGCAGAGCTCTCAATGCAAGAAAAATGGAAAAAAATTAAAGAAAAAAAGTCTGTTTTCCTCCTAGTCTCTCACAGATTTACTTATAGCTAGCATATTTGGTCCAAGAAATTGCTTTTGCCATTGTATATAAAGAAACGAGTAGACGAGAGGAACATTTTAAAGGTGACTGTCTATCCACGACCATTGTGAAATGCGGATGTGCACAGTATGCATGGTGCCTGATCTCATCCTCTCTTGCTTTTTTAGGTTCACTCCTTACTATTGACTAAGGGTAGAGCAGGGCAAGGCGATTCCCTGTATCCCCATTAAACTGAGAATATCCACTTAAGTAATAAGATTTTAATTACGCAAGTCAGAATTTCATATTAAACTCTAATCTGATACATTACCAGCCTAAATTAATGTCAAAAGGTGTCTGTATAGAGACTTTCACTCATTTAATGATGGTTAGTTTGGGGCCTAAACAAATTATTTGCAAAAATCTCCAGATCACTGTAGAAATGGTATTTCCAATGCTAATAGACTTTTGATTTCCAATTAGTCCTCTACTCACTGCAAAGGGTAGAGTTGCTTTGATCAGTCACCGATTTACTGCAGGCTTTTAAACAAAAGGGTGTTGGGATGATGTATCCTTGGAGCATTTTTTGTAGTATGTCAACATGAACATTGACATAGAAAGTAGTTTATTGGCACTGTGGTTAGGGTGGGATATGTAAAACGTATGCTTGGCTTTATGCCTTTGTTATGTCCTAAATAAAACTCCTGAAGAAGCATAAAATGATCTTTTTGTCATACCCATAATGTGCAACTGCTCTTCTCTCTTCTTGAAACTGTTTTCTTCAGAAATCCATTCTATGTATTCTTATGATTAAAAACACTGATTCACATTTTTTATCTTTATTAATTGTTTTTTCTTTGGTTTCGGTTAGACTCCTCAGTCATGCTAGGGAAACCAAATCAAACACTTTAAATGTTATTTTATTAACTAAAATGAACCTTTCTATAGTGTAAAACCCCTGAAGTCTCTTAACACCTTGTAACCACAGGTCAGTACAGAATTAACTATAAAGTCCTGAGAAAGGGTTAATGCTTGCTGGCAGTTTGGCCATATTAGAACAATTACAGTGATTCATTGTCTATGTCTAATGGCATAATCTGATTGTAAAGACAGCAGAGTGGGCGTTGGAAAATATACAGCAGCCCACTATAGTCAGTGTGAGGCATAACAGGAAATGATTGTGGGTGTTAACCATGTCACAAATGGTTGGATTAAATGCTGACTCCACAGCTGAAAAGCCAAATAAAGATATGGGAAAGCAGCCGTATATGTTTCAATAGCAATTAGGAGACTATCTAATATTGTTTTTAGCAACAGAAAAGAAAGTTGCAGTGAAAAACCTACCGCAGGTGATTCTACTTAAAACTGTATTTACTATCTTTCTAATGTGTTACACAATAAGTAAAACTGTTCTGAATAATTTGCTTTGATTCGTTCAGAAAGCAAGGTATTTTATATTGAAATAAATAGGAAATATAACTCCTGATTATGATATTGTCATTAAGGTACTTATTTTCAATTAAGAATTTTTATTAGCTCTCATCAAGTTGAGTAATGAAAGTGCCGTAAAATATACTTCCTTTCCCACCCTGCCTGCTCCCTCCTGGACCTTTTGTGAAGGCCTCACCTTTCTGCAATGGCAACAGAATGAAGGGAAGGGAGGAAAAGGAAAGAAGGGAAAAGGAAAGAAGGAAAAAGAAAAGGGTAGATATAAGAAGGTAAATAAAGGAAGAAGAAAAGAAAGTAAATAAGAAGAAAAGAAGGTAGAAGGGAAAAGGGAGAAGAAGGGGAAAGAAGGAAGGAAATTAAAAACAGGGTAAAGAAGGGAGAAAAAAAAATAAGGGGAAGAAGAAAAAAAGGAAAAGAAGGGGGAAGAAAAGAACTGGGGAAGGGGGGGGCGAGGGAGGAGAAATTCAATTTTCCAGTGTGCTGATGCTGTTTTCCTTCTGCCCCATCCATCGGTTGGGTTTCAGCCATGAGGTTTCAGCCTGCTGTGCCAGGTCCTGGGTGAGCGCCTGCCAGGTTCTTTCTTGCTTCTCTTTTCCTTTCCCAAGGGGAAGGACTGGTCCCAGCACCCACAAATTGCTGAGGTCCCCATGCTCAGGCTATGGATCTTCATGGACTGTGCACTGGGGCTCTGTCTGTCTTTCAAACCCCCTGCAGAGGCAGATATCCCACTCTCTGAGGAGCAAAGGGTCTGGGTTTAGACTGGAAATTCCAATAATTTAGGAAAAAATGGGCACATTGACTAACTTTTTTAACAGTTTTGGCCTCTTGGAGGAGCTAATGCAAAGCAAACACTTTTTTTTTTTCTTTTTTAGGCAAGGGCTTTAAAATCACAATAAACCCATTTTGATTGTAAATATATTTTCAGCTGTGTTTTATCAAACAATCTTACCCCAAAAATCTGGTTTATGAAGTTATGATGATTTAAATTGTTCTTTCTTCCTCTCTCTATCGCTCCCTCTCCTTTCTCACACATATTCTCTGGAGGATGTAAATATAAGCCTCTAGCTATACAAGTCAGTCCTCCAGGTTTATCCCAGAGACTAAGCAGTATTTCACAAAATACCTTTATTATTTTCTGGGGTTCCTCTGCATTGTGTGAAACCTCCAAGGTTATTTGAGATCAGGCGTGTGAGGAAAGCGGACACGTTGGAGGCCAGGACTGGGAGGAGGAATTTTTCAGGAGCTGTTGCTGTATAAATTAAAAATGTGGATTTGCATTTTTCTGGGGCTCAGGTTACATTTTCAGTGACTTTTGCGTCTCACTAATCCGAAAGGTATCAGTAACCAAGTGATGAATGTGAAGGCAGCCAGAGCTGTATGGAATTCTGCGTCTTGTCACTTTGCAAACTCCTTTAGTCTCAAAAAACATGAGGTGTTTTTATTTCACATGTAAGGGTTTGATTCTGTACTGTTGGCCTTATTGAAAGGGAAATCAGTGAGTTCAGCTGGAGGAGAGTAACGCCCTCAAGAAGAGTGTTGATTTAACTATTTTTTCATGAGATAACATAATACCATTGTTAGATATTTATTTCCCCCCCCCCCCGATGGAATCTGAATATTCACTCCTTAGGGTAAGCATTTAGATAATGCAATGTAAATGTCTTGTAGTGATGAGGTAAAGAAAGGAAGATCAAAAGGCAAGCAGGAAAGGCTGATGGATGCCCCAACATCCCTTGCAGAGCCCTGCATCCTTAAAACGATATTTCACCACTGTCCAAACACAGCTTCCTATGGAGGTCAGCTGCCAGTCTATTAAAAACTAAAGAGAACCCAGCCACACCAGCTAAAACCTAACTGGATTATCTTTATTGCTTGCAAACATGAATAGTATGCATTTCCTGTGCATCTATCTATGTCAGGACTGAATATCCCAGTGCAAAACGGAGCATGGCTGAGGATATGGATACAAGACACAGCCTGGTGATAACCAGCACAAAGCAGGAGCCTGATGATACCACTTCTGTAGTTTTGCAGAATTACTTGTGGCCATGGGACTGTGCTTGTCCCCGGGACGTGACACAGCCCCACACACACTTCCTTGAAGAACTAACACGCTTTTATTGCAGGAAGAATAAAACAGGATTTCACAGTCACTTGTCTTTGCAGTAACCAGCTTCTCACTTCCCCCAGCACTCCCCAGGGGTTCATGGCTACTTCAGGTGCACTCCTCTGTTTATGGCCCTGCAGCAGTATCAGTTTTCCCCAGGTCCCCTAATTCAAGCTGCTGGGGTGGGTTTGCTCAGTGGATGGTGACTGAAGATGGCTTTGTGATTAGGCTAATTCGATCATTTGTGTTTTGCCCTTCTCCATGCTGCCTGTTGGATCAGATTGGGCATGTAGGGCTAGGTAAAGGGTGCCCATTGCACGAGCCCTGCACAGGGACACAGACATGAGTGTCTTTCACTGCTGAAAGAGGCTTCTTCCTTACTCTGCTTCCCATTGCCACCCAAATAAGTGACAAAACAGGCAGGGTTTACTGCCTTTTTGTGGTTTGGTTCCTAAAATTCTCTTCTGTATAAAGGTGAGGCTGTCAATCCACAAAATCATGTCTCCCTTCTTAATACAGCAGTAAAAAGAAGGTGCATCGCAGCACGTGACCAAAACCCAAAGGGCAGAGTAGTGTTTGACTGTTATGCACCTTCTCAGGAAAGATCCCGCTGGGATAGGAGTTTGTCATCAAAACTAGCAAGACTGATGCTTTTCCCTTACCTAATATGTAAAATTAAATGGGAACTAATTTAACCTAGATGCTCCCGTTCAGGTTTGCAGCGCCCTTGCACAAAAGGTGAATGGAGTTTGATGTTTTATTTAGCCCAAGTGCAACATGGAGGTGGCTGCACAGCAAAGTTTGCCGTGTTCAGAGGATTAACCATTTATAACAGCTTTAAAGTTCCCAGTGGACGTAGGACTATTTTTCAGGTGGGAAGAGCTGACAAGCACAGGTCTAGCTGAGAAAGCCTGGCTTCTTCTTTCTAAAGTGGAGCTTTTGTGTGGGTTTCTTGTGAGCACTGAGTCTGTGGCTGTGGTCTAATGTAGCTCTGCCATCAGCAATAATGGATCTCTCCCAGAGGTGGGAATCACCTGAGCAGAAAATTGGCAGAAATTGATTTCAGAACTCCACAAAAATATTTCATCATTGAAACCAGTTGTGCAAATTATGCCCAAAGTTTGGGTTTCCTCCGTGGCTCTGTTTATAACACTGTGGGATACTTTTATTGTCTTAAATTGTCCAAATGCCAGCAAATGGCATTAAAAATGGGGCGCGTGCGAGGTGCACCCCTTAATTGTTGCTCGTACAATGGAACGGGTCTGTGTTTTGTAAATGAGCGTGCATACCCCTTGTGCGATTTACTATATACCTACAGTAAATTTTCTTGCGGGGGATTTTACAGTGCCTTGTTGAATCGTGAATGTTAACTCAAACCTTCCTAGAGCCGAGGCAAATAGAAGCCAGATCTGCAGAGAGAAAGTAACAAGGAGTTTTTGTTAATGTGTATTCCTGCTCGTAGTAAGAGAACAGTAATTCTGCCCTAATGGAAATTAAATTTACTACCTTTTGTTTGTAGTTGTACCTTAAAAAAACCCAAACCCGCACACCCTTGTTAATCACCATGAACAGCTCTCCTCAACCATCAGAATGACAAAAGAGCACTAAAATGTTCTGGCCAGATTCCAGGTGAGGTTTTGTTGGGTTGTTTTTTGAGGACTTTCTGAAGAAAATTCACATAACATGCTTTTTTTCTATGGGAAGCATGTTTTTCCATGATTCATAAACCCGCTTTTATCCAGTCCATGAAAGGACCTCTCTCCATTATGTAGACCAGAGCTGACACATTTATGTGCAAAATTGCTGGAGCATTTACACCACTATTCATCAAGGCAGTGTCTGTGCTCCAGGAATATTACAATCACCTGGCGCAATCAGTTTAACACACATGCACAAATTCTTGGAAGACTGTGTTATTATAACACATAACAAAACATAACAACCACTGCACTACTGGGCCGCGTACATAAAAAGTTGTTGTTTTTTCTTAATAATACATGCGAATACGAATTAACAAATGCCACTATATTGTTGATGGAGCGTTGAATAATGAGAGATCTGTGTAAAACTGAGACTATCTGTTAGTTCAGGAAATTGCTAATGGGAAATAGTTTTTTCATCCCCAAAACCAACCAGCTGGAAGTTGCACCTACCTGACCGGTTGTACGTAGCCCATGCAAGATGAATACTCATTTTTCTCTTTTTTGTTATGAAATATTTAATCACCATCCCCTATTATTACCCTTCCCTGGTCACAGGTGATGCTTTCTGGATAGGCTTCCCAGTCAGTCTGCTCTTTGGCGCCTGGGTTTATGGATGCAGCGTGTGTTCCCACCTCATCCTGCAATTCACAGGCAGATTCAAGGCGCTGCCCTAACCATGAGAGTGGGAAAAGTGTTGGAGAGCAGAGTCTCCCATCCTTTGCTGCTGTCACACCCCGTCGTGACCTCTGGAAACAGCACACGTGGTTTTCTGCTGAGGACAGAAGGTTATTTATTACTCAAGGGGAGCTGAAAGAGCTTGCCAAGGCACTGCTGGCCCTCTTCCTAACTCAGAGACAGCGCCTAAACACCTAAAATGCGAGCTGTAGCACATACTAAAGCTCTTTTAGAGGATTGGACTGTTAGTGCAGCTCCCACTGCCTCAACCCCAGTTCTGCTTCAGACCCAGATAACTCAGATGTTAGCTCTCACTCAAACCAGTATTCCCTCTGCCCTGAGAGCTGGGACCACCCTGCCCCATCACTGGGATGTGCCAAGACAAGAACCACAGGGGTGCTCTCTGGGCTTGCCCGGATATGTCCCAGGATACGCTGTGTCCATCGTCCACCCCAGCAGGTTGGTGCAAGGAGATGCATGTCCAGCCACAGGTTCTCCAGGTGATTGTAAACCAATAAGGATTTATCCAGCAGCTTTGGGACGGCCAGCATCCCACCGACAGGTGACGTTACACCCCACAGAATACAGCTTTGCCATCCCTGGGCAGGATGGATTTGGGTTCTGTAAAGGTGAGGGAAGGAAGTATTTAGCTTTCAACACTGCTGTGGCTGTCAGGTGAGAAAAACATTTGTTTTCATGAGGATTTTCACTGACTGTACTAGGGAAGAATTTAAAAAATTGCCTAAATAAGTATTTACATGATACTGTAACCCAGAATGGTTTCAAAGGAGCCTTTATGATCTGTCAGGTCAATAATCTGCATTTTTAAAAGTCCCTGAATACATATTTGCATGATCTGTATTTCAAAAGCTCTAGTAAATATGTATTTGCACAATAGACCATAACAATCTCTTTTAAGCCATCGTGGTCTATATATAGTGTTAATCCTCATATATTCTGAAGGAGTTTTATTTTCCAAAATAGCTTTTATTAATAAGATGTTCAGATGCCGCAGTTCTGAGGGCGATAGAAGGATGTAATCAAAAGAGATGAGGATGGCTTTTCATGCAATTAAAACCTGATTTAAAAGTTGGGCCAACAGTGTAAGCAAGCAATTGGTTTTACGCTCTCTTTTACCCATGGAATTTTTACATAAACCTTTGCAGATCATGTTCTGCCTTCTGCCCCATTGCAGGTAGGCCACATCCTCCTGAATAACTCCCTCTGCCAGGCAGCTGTCAATCTTCCCCATGGAAACCTTTCTGTTGTGGTGGGAGAAATGGGGCAGGTAAAAGCTTAGAGCAAGGGGTCTAAAGGATGTATCAGAGCAATAGGTCTGTGGACCCAAGTGTCTACAACAGGTTCTGGTTGGATCAAGTTCAGGTTGCTGTTTCTGTGTTAGAAAGAAAGACTGGATATACCCTTTGCACAAGGTATGGTTAGGTGTGAGATGCTTGTATCTGATGTTGACCTCTGGATGCATTGCTTCAAGATCCCCTCTGCGACGTGCTGGGTCTGACCCTGGATGGTCTGGTACTTGTGTCCTTGGGTCATGGCCAAATACAATGAGCACATTTGAAAATGAACACATTCTAAAACATTTAAACTGACAGAGGGGAGGTTTAGATTAGATATTAGGAGAATTTCTCCCCTGTGAGGGTGCTGAGGCGCTGGCACAGGGTGCCCAGAGAAGCCGTGGCTGCCCCATCCCTGGCAGTGCTCAAGGCCAGGTTGGACAC
The DNA here is from genome assembly GCF_037157495.1 of Lathamus discolor. NCBI lineage: Eukaryota > Metazoa > Chordata > Aves > Psittaciformes > Psittacidae > Lathamus > Lathamus discolor. Next base: position 150,561,427 of record NC_088886.1, read on the forward strand.
AGGGGCTTGGAGCAAGCCCCTTGGAAGGGTCCCTGCCCGTGGCAGGGGTTGGAACTGGATGAGCTTTAAGGTCCCTCCCAGCACAAACCAGTCTGGGATTCTATGATTCTGTGTTTATCAGTTATCCTCAGAAGTTCCAAACACATTTCTTCATCCCCACCATAGCTGGCTTTGCAAGATGCTACGTGGCATGCTCTGGTGCAGTTTTACTCCACTTCTTCTGGCCAGGTATAAACAGCAATGTCATAGTTCTTAGTCACAGATGGAAATGGGCGTCAGAGGCGGAGATGGGAGCTGAGATTTTCTGGGAGAAAACTACATAGGTTAAAGTTAGGCATTCTTCACTCCAGTTAACTTTGCTCTTGATGCATAAGAGCCTTTTAAATATGGAGCCTTGTTTGGTTTTGTTTTAAAATAGAATGTTTTTAAAATTTCGGATCTTGGCTCTATATAACTACAGAGCGAGTTTTCTATCACTGTGTCAAGAAATCAATTTTTGCTTTCAAAACACTGTACATGCTAATTTATGTACAATTATGTTATCAGGCACAGAGCAGAGGTGAACATTGCTTTATCACTGTAAGAATACTGTTGTGAGATTACCAGTATCCTGATTATAGCTGTATTTCTTTAAATACCCGATGCTGAATTTAACCTGCCTTCTGATACAACTAGAAATTATTTGATGTATAAAATTAGTGTGTTTGATGACTTTAGTTCTCTGCTGTGAGCAGATATTCCATTTCACAAGTACTTGTATTATTTGTGCATCTTTTATACATCTCACATAGAATTAACTTATCTTAGTGGAATGGCTTCAATCTGAGCGCTTCAGTCCCAGCAGTCTGCAGACCACAACTTTTGGTTCAGATGTGGGAGGGCAAAACCTGAGTAAATAAACCAAAATAAATCCTCTGTCCTCAGATCTTGGCCACCCTGCTTCTTCCTCAGCCAAGTACCCCATGCAGTCAAGAGGTTTCACTGCTGCTTCTCCTTCTCTCTTGGGCATATGGTACAGGTAAGAGAAGCAGCCTGCACATATTGTTTCTGTTTGTGGAGGAAGTACACCCTGCACTTTCCTTGGACATAAATTCCAAAATGGTATGTCATTAATCAGGTGCAGAATCTGGAAAAATCATACAGAGACTTTGTGTCTCGTATTAAAAGCAGCAACTTACGGCTGGTTAGTTTGTTTATTGAAAGTGTTTTATTGACACCGTACCTTGCAGCATGTGAAGAACAGGACAAAATGAGATTATTTCTCCATCCACTTCCAGCTCAGATTTTCTGCATAAGCAATTTGGATCATGAACTGTAAAAATACATGTGCCGGTGCCGCAGCCTACATGGAGCATAAGTCTCTTAGATCATGGGGAATGGTAAAAGAGAGTACCAGGTATTTCCAGACTTAAAAGGGTTCCTCACATAAATCTGAGTCAAAGATTAAACTCAAGCTTCACAAAGCTCACCTGGCTTTCTCTGTAGTGCTATGAAACAGCACCTTGGCTTCAAAGTATTTGGCTTTGGATCATGTGCGGGTGCTTTGCAGCATTGATGCTGGAGAAACTCTCACCCAGTCCTGCATCATCCCAGTGCTTCAGAGCAAGGCAGCAGCCCCCCAGACACACGCGCATGCATGCAGGAGCCCTCATTTTTCCTACACTGATAATTGCCTCTTAACATAATGCAAACTGAAACCCCTTTCCTAATGCTAGAGCCCCGGTGCACAAAGATTTTCTTGCTCCATTAAAAAGACAATTTTGCTCACGCAGTAATGGAAAACGTCAAACTCAAATAGGAAAGTGGGTGCCTCTAAGTATTTCATATTTTACAGGAATATGTTTTAAATGAAATACTGCCTGACAGATAAATTACATTGGCTTTGCGTATGTACCCGGCTGATTTAGTGCTACCAGCAGTGCAGATGGTTGGCGACAACTTTGTAGGTGCTTAAACATCTTAGTACATGAATGCAATTTTTGCACTAATGCAAAACACTTGTGGAATGACCCCTACGATGTAATGTTTTCCATTGAGAGAACTGATTTGGACTTACAGAGAAAAAAAGTAATATACAAATTACTTCAGGTAACCTGTAGCCTTTAAAAAGAAAAGAAATGCAATTATATCTGCTCTCTGCAACCACAGTTTAATGAAAACAGAAGTCTGAAATGGTCTTTCTAAGTTTCAGAACTTACAGCAGGTCCGTACTTATTAACAGAGCAGTTGTACTAGCAATTTGTTTTTGTAATTATGTTCTTTGTGGTCTACACAGTTTTCAAATAGTGATGCAAAAAGGACAGCTGGAAATACTGCTCGTTGCTTACCTAATCCCCAGTGAGAATAAAAATAGATAACAGTAAATGAGACTGTATGTAGGAAGCTAAATTAACAGTCAAAGCTGAGATTTTTTTTTAAAGACACAGTATACTTCAATGTATGCATTAAAAGATGGAGATGAAATGTATTAAATATCAGTAGGAATACTCGGCCCTTTGATTACATGAATGAGGAGCAGAGCTCATTCCTTGGCTTGAAACACCCTGGTCTCATAGAAAGCAAATAATGAGCTTGACCACAAAATGCTGATCTTTCCCATGAAGAAGTGAACACGGAGGCAAAATGGTTGCTCCATGGCGTTAGCACTGGTTGTCCTTTCTCCGTTTATGTTTATTCTTAAAAGCAACTGCAGAGATTCATGTTTAAATGGTGATTTAAATAGGCTTCAAAGCCGGTCACTTGTCTAGTAGCAGCGTTTTACCTGGCAGCAAGGAGCCGTGCACGCATCCTGGCTTGAGATGGGGAGGCTGAGTCTCACGGGAGGCCTAGAAATATTCAGTGTTGAAGAAACCCAGCCAACTTTAGAAGGTCTGGAAATATATAAGTTCCAGCTTGAGGCTTGCACAGCCACACAATCAGTCTTCACTCGAATATCCTTCCTTTGGTTTTCCGAGCACAATTTCCTTCATTTCATTTTAATTTGTTAGAACTGTGTTGGCACTTGCCATCAGTATCTAAATCTCTTCAAAGCTTCGGCGTTGAAGGACAGAGGCCACCTGTAGCTGCGAGCTGTGGCTGCACCTTCCCTCCATGAATCAAGGGCCACCAAGGCTTTGAGATTTTAGATTAACAAGGATTTTACCTGCATTCGCGTAACTAACAAGTGAGCCGGGCTACTGGCGGGTATCAATCAGCATTTCATTATGCCATTTTGCATTAGCTGAGGATGTGACCTGCGCTATTCCCTCCTGCAAAGCAACATCTCGTAGCTGTCATTTCACTGCAGCTATAAAGGTAAATGCATGATGGAGCTGGGAGCCGACATTTGCTCGGGGAAGCTCGCAGGAGCAGCGGGCAGCTCTCAACCCTGTGCCCGCAGCTTCCCTTCTTGCCACGGAGGAAAGGAAACCCTCAGAGCGTGTGAACTTCATTCCCTGACATCCATTTGCTTCCTGAATATTCCTCCCAGGCCTGGGAGTGAAGAGCTGGGCTGCAGAAAATCCAAATGCATAAAGCACAACCAACGGGAAATTCGCACTTTACCATGAGCAGGAGCCAAGTGAGATCATTGGGCCACCAGCTCATGCTCTGGCTGCAGTGCAGGTGCAGCGGGGTTGTGTGAGGCAAATCTAGGGTCAAGCCAGTCCAAGGGCTGTGTTTAAGATCCTGACCTGGAACAAACTGAAACCAAAGGAAAGGCTCACCTTGCTTTAAAGGAAGACCCCAAAACAGTGCTTTTAAGTGTATTATTTTCCGAATATGTCCAGAAGACCAGTGAGAGCATCCACATTAAGAGATGATTCCTTGCAGCTCTGCAGTGGTTTTCTCTCTTTCCAGGCACTTTGAGAAGAATGTACAGGGCTAACCTGTTAGCTGCAGTTTTATACCCCCAGCTTTCTCTAACCAAATGCATCCATTCCTCTTTATCCTAATAGTTAACGAACAGTCTGCTAAAATAAATAAACCCCCTCCACTTCCCTAGAGATGGGGAGGAGACTGCTTGCTCCTAGTCTGTAAAATTTGGCTGTGTGGAAAAGGGGTCTTTTGTGGTTGGGGTTTTCTTAGTATTGAGGGAGGCAATATAAAGTGCATTGCATTTTCCTTGAGGACTCAGTTTGCTGTATCTGAGGCCAGGTAAGAAACGAACAAGAGGAAAGCCACTTGATTTTATGCCTGGAGCAAAGCAAAGTGGTTCAAGGCCAGAGTAAACATGAAGCAAATGAAAATAAAAAGCGGGAGAGAAGAGAGGTGCTGTGATTTAGCAATGAGCAGAGCTTGGAAGAGCCAGAGGCTCAGTTGCCTCCCCCCGGGGATGCCTGGGCTGCTGTACCTGCTGGCGCTGCCCGTCTTCCCAGCTCCAGGCAGAGCTGTATCCTGAGCCAATTTTCATCTATTCCAGGGATGCTCCATCACAGGTCGTTTCCAGCTCGGTGCCGCTGCACCGTGCTGGTAGTAGCTGGGTGTTTCTGATCACCTCCACAGACTTGGTGCTGTTCCACCTCTCGGGCTGGTTCCAGATGGCAGGATGAGGTTTCCTTGGTTTGATCTGTACTGCAGCAGACTTTTAAACAGTGTTTTGTTGTGACTGTTTCCAGCCCCGAGCTGAGCTCTGCTCTCGGAAAGATCACTGCTCAGAAAAGCAACCAACCGCCCCCCCCACCTGCTCCCAAGCTGTTGAGAATCAAATGTAAATGGCTTAGGGGGGGTATATTTGAGGTTTGGTTTCATGTCTGCATCTTATGGAGATATGTCTTTTACTGAGATATCTGAAACAAATATGCTGGAGATACTCAGACTTTCCGCGGATAAGACAAGCTGATCTAGTTGGATCTGTTGAGAGCAGGAGGTGGGACTATGCAACCTCTAGACATCCCCTCCAATAAGATCAGCAAAACCTAAAAATCCAGTTTTGATGATAGTCTTAAAACTGAATTGTGAGATATAAACTTTAAGATGCACCTCATCCCAGCAAGTATATGCAAAGATACAGATTATGCACAGCAACACAAAATCCCCCAAGGGCAAGCTTATTTTGGATATTAGTCCACCAACCTGAACTACTAAGGACACTTGGGGTAAAAAAAAGGCAAAACAACAAAAAGCATACCTTTATTTCCTCTGAACTAGCATGGCCAGAAAAGAAGCAGTCACTAGTCATAGAGGATCATAGCTCCAGAAGAAGGGCAATCTGGATATTCAAACTGCAAGGGATTTTCAGGATTATAGACCTATTTCTCATTTCCTCCTTTCTTGCAGATACCCCCCAGGAAGGGGAATAGGAAGCAAAGGTGGCTTCTCCCTCACTCTGGAAAAGGAACTGGACAAAGTGCAATCACCGCTGAAGTTTCAGCCTACAGAATCTGTGCACAACCCAAATACTGCTTGCTGTTGGGCACCAGCATAATTTTCAGGGAAACCCTTCGCTGGCAGGATTAACCGTATTTCCTACTTCCCTACTGAGGCCTCTAGACCGCGACGCTGCAAGTTTGCTAAACATAATCTGACATCAGAGCCCCATAATGCAGATAGAGCTTGTACTAAAAAAGATGGGGGACATTCTCAACATTTTCAACACTGTTGTAGGAGCAAAAAGCAATATTACTCTTGGTTTAACAGCACTACTTGGGTGTAAGGAGCCTTGGGGAAATTTAATGGCACACCCACCATGCTTCTTTTGCTCGCTCACAGCCAACTCGCTCTGGACCTGCTCTGAGCAGGAGGTGGGACTCCATTTGCTTCCCAACCCAAGTCACCCCAGGTTTCCATTTCTCCTGCTGTCTGCCCACAGCGTTTCAGTTGTTCTGGCTTTCATCTTTACATCAGAGGTCCCCAAGGCTGCAGGGCAGGAGTGTTGCAGCGGTTGTGGTGCAGGGCATATGCTCTGCAGACATTTCTAAGCAGAGCTCAGTTGTTTGCCTCCCTGAGACTTTCTTCTCCTGTGCTTTCCTGCTGTTTCTTCTGTCCATCTTCTCAGCAGTCAGGATGTATAGTTTTGACCCCCTGTCACCCCATGTGTGCAAGGGAAAGGCAGGAGAAGTCAGGATGGGAAACACCTCCCCACATTACTCTAAGCCCAGTCTTTGTAGGGAAAGCTAGACTCAAACTCAGGTGTGATCCTCACCCACATGAGGTCATAGTCATAAACATCTTTAAGGAAATGCTGAGCAGAAATAGTCTGTGTGGCCAAGCTATAGAGGGAGCCCAGTTACACCCTATGGGGGGCTCAGCGTTCTCCACCCGTTGCCTGGCTGAGACCCCAGTGTGCTGGTGAGCACGGAGCAGTGGGTTGGGTTGTGCTCAGCATCTCTCATAATGAATCCCTGTGGTGCTGGCACGACCAGAGCCCTGTCCCTGCGGCAGGCACTGCTACCACAGCAAAATTAAGGAGATCAGATTTACAAGGAGGATAAAGCCGAAGCATCCCCTGAGGCAGCATGCCTGCTGCCACCTTGGAAAGGGCTTGAGGATCACGATGAGCTCTGCAGCTGTCCTGTGGGGATGCTGCTAGTGCCCATGGAGGTCTCCCCCCCCTTTCCCTATGGAGGAGCAGCGTGCCATCTCCTCCAAAACAGAGCCGAGCTGGCAAGCAAGATGCCAGCCGCTGCGTGCCAGCTCTGCAGGGCTGTGTGTGCGGCTTGTGATCCATCTGCAGAAGGCAGCACATGCCAATGGCTGTGCACAGGGTGGGCTGAGTCCAGGAGTCCAGAGCATGATTAAAAAAATCCCCCCAAACCACCCAATACCCCCATGTTTTTTCTTGCTACCCTGATTTTTCCCTCTTCAGGTTGAAATTCCTTATTGGCTTTAATCAAACCCAGGTGAGATTCATGAATTTGGTCAATTTAGGGATTTTTCTGGGGGAAAAAAGTAAAGCAGGTATTTTTGTTGGTTTTAGTTTGGGTTTTTTTCAACCAAAAGGGGAGGGAAAAATAAAAAGAAAAGGAGGGTTTTGCCAAGCAGGTTTTCCCAGGTTCTCATAGCTCTACATTATGTGGCTCTGTGTCTGGAGCAGGCTCCAAGCCTGACTTCCAAACGACCTGGAAGGGGTCCTAAACCAATGTGGCCTCAGGCAAGTGGGAGCTCAGCTCTGCGGATGGCTGAAGCACTGGAGAAGACAGTCAGGAATCCCGAACTGCAAAAGCTGCTTCACCTCCAAAAGGCAGAAAACCTCATAGACTCCAGGCTTGTCATTTTAAAGGTGTTTAGCACATTGTTTTCCTGGGGGTGTCTAAGTAAGACTCAGCTTAAAGCCCCTGCCCAAAGGAAAAGAATAAGTGAAGTTATTCTATCATCTTGTTATCTCTGTGAAAGAAAAAAAATGAAACAGTGGTAAATACACCACAATTGCTTTTTACCTTCCCATTACTCCAAATATTGAATCTAGCCATGGTTGAGTCCCAGATGGTGAAGCATTTAACTTCATTTTCTAACCTCTTTTGGGGCTCAGTTTAATTTATTAACAGGTTACTCTCAGGACAGATCACGCGACACGTAAGTGTAAATTGAACCAGGTATATCTGTGATTTACTAACTGGGTGACTTGCAGGCTCAGAAATAGGGGTCTTGTACATGCTGCAGCTGGACAGGAGTTGTGTGTGTTGGATGCCTGTGGAGAAGGCAGGGATTGAGTCCGATATCTTACAGCTTTCCTTGCCTGCAGTGGTAGTACATCTTACACCTTCTTGTTACCTCTCTTCTGAGCTGTACAAGCAGCAAGCTCAGGTTTCATCTCCATTCACAGCCTTAGCCTTGGCCTGGAAGTGAGTTTCTTCAGTAGTCACTGTGATAAACTCCAAGTTCAGAGCAAGATGTATCTCCACTTGTTGCAGTAATGCAGCATGCTGCCTGGTCTTACTGATGCTGCTTGAGCTGAGCGTGCACCAGAACTGGAAAGCCATCCTTATTTTCCCAGTCTTTTTATGCTTCCTTACTGCAGCATTATTGCCATGTCAGGGTCTCTCTCAACGCAGCTTAGTATCAGGATGGGGCACTGCATCATTCCCTGCATGCTGCCCCACCACAGGCTTCTCTGCCTGGCTAAGTGTCCTTGAACATCTTTAATCACTGCTCCTCAGGGTCATGATACCAACAGCCACACTTGTGGTCACCCTGCTAGTCCCAAAAGCCAGAACTTGTCACCATACTGGGCCCATGCACAGCATTCAGTAGGTGCCCACGACGAAATGAGCAGTAAACCCAAGGCAGAGCTGGTATGAAAACACTGTCTCTCCTTCCTGGGTGCAGTGTTTGTGCCTAGCAGAACTCTGAAGTAAAGCCTGTCAAGAGGAGATTGGGAGCCTCCTAGCTCTTTTCCCTGACAAAGAAAGAGTGACCAATGACTTTGTTGCAAAGGAAAGAAGAGGAACACGTGCCAGGGAGAGATGGTAGACGCGATAGAGCTGTTTTCTGCTCGGCTGCTATTTTATTGTAGCTTTTGGAACGCACCAGCCTTGTGGTTATTAATTTATTATTATGTGAATTCCAGCTGGTTTACCCAGGAGCAGAAAAACAGCCACTTGCTGAGGCTGGGAGTCAACGAATTTCACACTTCTTCATGGAAGACCATCCACGCAAGCTGGTGGGCATGGGCTCATGGCACGAATCAGGATTTGATCTTAAAGGTCTTTTCCAACCTGGTTCATTCTATGATTCTATGATGACTGTGACGTGGGGAAAGGCAATTTGCAGTTTGGCAGGGGACCGGCCTGGATTACCACAGCTGGGGGGAGCTGAAGAGCTGCTGAAAAGGGCTTTGGTTTCAATAAACCTCTTCCTCTAAGGCAGGGGTAGGGTTTTGTGTCGTGGAAGGGGGAGTGCAAAGAAACGGCCACATGGTTTAGGCCAGTCACTATAAATTATACCCACTCTTGCCTCGGTGCTGTGTCAAAGATGAAGTGAGCACGTTTTATTAGTAACAGAGAGAAACTCAGGCTCTCTGCTCCATGGGATGGGGAAGGAGTAGATGGCCAGTGAGGTCTTCCCAGCATCTCCCACAGATAAGCCCAATTCTGCCACCCTCGAGCAGCACCTTGATCTGGTATTTTGCAAGCCAGCAGACCCTGCCCCTTTGGTTTTCCCTGTCCAGCATTCATACTTGATGTTTAAATCAATTACACAGACATTTAAGTCTCTTTCACATGCCAGCACATGGCCCTTGTAAGCCTTCAGGGTTGGGGGGGGGAAAGGGGGGGGAGTGTTGGCTTTTGCGAGCAGTATGTACATTAATTCCAATGTAAAGAGCTGTAGTAAATCACTTAATGCCTGAATCAAGTTAGTTGTTGTTGTTTTGGTGAATTGGGACCATATTCGGGACTATAATAACCTAATAATGGACAGTGCAGGCATAGACCACACTGTAATGTATATTGTAGGGGAATATGGTAATAGTCTGAAATGGCAATTCTCCTAAATAAATAGCACATCAACTTACTTAAACCTAATCATAAATGGGACAAATTGGACCCATGTGCAAACAGAAACCTGAGCAGAACTCAGGAGTTAAAGAAGCCATTGTTTCCCAGCCTGACCCTGGGCAGAGAAAGCCTGTGTCAGGTTACATCTGTTAAAATGATTCTAATGCCAGCCCAGTATTTTAATTATAAATGTATAAAACATTTAATAAGAAGACATTCTGGGCTTACTAAGCCTTTAAAAACTGGATGTGGGTGGAGTGGGTAGAATGGTATTCCATGTGCCCCAGACTGAGTGCCAGCGTATAATGATTGAATGTTTTCCTGTAATAAATTGAAAAAATCTGGTTTGTAAGAATGGATCCAAATCACTTGGCATTAGAAAGGTAATTTGTTACCTAGCTTCCTCTTGGAAACGGGCTGCTTCCAAGTTTGCTGGAACTTAGTTTCTAGGGACTGTGATGCCCAAACAGAAAAAGAGCGAGCAACCAGGATGCTCAGGGCTCTGATGTTAAGACGCACACAACTGCACACACACACTGTTTTCTCTGCCTCTCTGGGTTTTTTTTTTTCCCCTTCCCAGTTTTTCAGTCCTCCCTCTCATGGCTCCAAAACCCAGGATTCAGGAGCCAAAAAAAGAGGGGGAAAAAAAAAATAAATAAAAGAGGTTACTCAGGACAAAAGCCAGATCTATAGCCACCTTCTTTGTACCTTTCCAAATCTCAAGCCTGCTTAATTATGATTAATTGCCACATGGATAATCAGATACAGTTTCAAAAGGTTGGAGATGACAGTCCAAGGACACCAGGGAAGAAGGAAGGTTCGCCTTTGTTACAAGCAAAAAGAATAAAACCCCGCACAGGTCCCTTCCTCAGCCCATAACCTTTTCTTATTTTAACAATTCCAAACGGAATTAATACCATCAGTATATTGTTCCCGCTCCTGGGAATTGAACTTCAACTGTACAATTTCTGCAGCTGTCAGTTTTTTCAGCCCTCCTGTCAATAACGCGATGTTGGGGTGCCCTTCTTCTTGAATGAAAGCAGTTTCAAGTTTCTGCTTTATGTCTGTGCTTTCTGGGTGGTGTGACATGATGAGAAAGTATAAGAAATAATAACAGCAGTTAAAAAGCTTCCACTCTTGACTTAACTGGATCAAATGTAATAGACTACAGTCTTTTCTCCTGATTTCCTTTGCTTGTTTTAGAAAACACTGTGAAAAGTGCAGGAGATTTTGTCTTGCCAGCTCTTTCCTCCATTTAAAATCCCTTTGGCTAAGTCAAGGATCACAGTATGTCATTTCCAGCCTAACAGAAGTGCTGGGCCTTGTTCAGCTCCTATTACTAGGAGGCAAATCCCTAGGTTGCAGGCGCCAGTGTTTCTGCGTTTGGCTCCTTTCCCAGTATTGTTTCCTTCATTACATTCCAGAGTGCCTCTCAGCCAGTTAATGTTTGCACTGGGAGGTCCAAATATCCAGCAATCAGCACTGAACTTTCCTCTTTTTGTTGAGAATTGCAGGTTTCAAATGCAATCACTGGCTTTAAAGAAAAACTTACAGGTGAACACAACAGCACTAATTTCCATTTTATTCACAAACAGTTATATTTTCTGCAGTTTCTCCATATGCACTCGTAAAAGGCTTCCAAGGAGATGTCTGGCTTTTCCAAGGCTTGTAGGGGCTGGAGCTGTTTTACAGATCGGGGGGTCAGCGCTGCCCTCTCCCACACACCCCGCAGCCCATTAACACAACAACTCCCATGCTCAGGCATTATCTGGCTCCTAATAACACAACTGCATCCTCATTTTCTATTAAAAACATAGGGAGCTGAAAATGGATGCACGCATTTGGATCGGGAAAGGGTCGGCGCGATCGCCCAGGCTCACGCCTCACTCCCATGAGTGCGGGGTGGGAGGTTTGGTTTCTAAATGACTTCTGCTGTCGTTTAATTTCTAAGAATACAGACAAGTTGCAGCCTTTTGTGCTGTTTGCATCCATGGCATGGAGGGGATCCATGCGCTGGGTTTTCTGTGAAGTGATTTTCCCCTATGTCTCACTGTGGGTGGCTTTGGGTGGCTCCAGGGGCTCCAGTGAGATGCGCATAGGGTGGACGGGCACCCCTGAGAGCAGCACCCTTGTTCTCCTGCCACCAGAAACTCCTGTAAACAGCAAGAAAAATTTCTGTACGTGCACAGAGAATAAGACATTTTATTTTTATTTTTATTTTATTATTTTATTTTTACTATTTTATTTTATTTATTATTTTATTTTTAATTTCATTTTAGCTGTTTCATTTTATTTTATTTAATGTATTATTTTCTATATTTATTTATTTACATTCCATTCATTTTACTATCATATCATTATATTATTATAAATATATTTATATTTAATTCATTTCTATTTACTTTTATTAATTTCAATATTTTAATTTATTCTTTTTATAAGGGCCTGTAGAGACAGGACAAGTGGAATGGCTTTAACTTGCTAAAGGGGAGGCTGAGATGAGCTCTTAGGCAGAAGCTCTTCCCTGTGAGGGTGCTGAGGCACTGGCACAGGGTGCCCAGAGAAGCTGTGGCTGCCCCATCCCTGGCAGTGCTCAAGGCCAGGTTGGACACAGGGGCTTGGAGCAAGCTGCTCCAGTGGAAGGGGTCCCTGCCCATGGCAGGGGTTGGAGCTGGAGCTCTAAGGTCTCTTCCAACCCAAACCAGGCTGGGGTTCTATGGTTTTCAGAAGCTGTGTCAGGCTGTACCTTAGGCAATTTGAACTGTAATACAGAAGACTTTTGATAAGGCAGCCCTGCATAGTTTACTTTCCATGGGTTTACTATTAAGTTTCAAGAACTAGTTGTAGGTCATAAGCTTGATTAAGCAATTTAAAAAGTCCAGAATATTTCCTTGTGGGGAAAGGAAAATGAAAGGTACAGGTTAGGAAATCCTCAGCGTTTTCCATAAAGCCTCTGGCTATGTTTCCTCCCATGATCATATGTCATATGGATGGTGTCATAGCGTCCTAAGGGTGCTAGCTCACAGCGATGATATCGAATTCATGGAAGTGTATATGCTCAGAGAGAATACTAATGTTAACTCAGTCTAAATAACAACACTGCCAAAGGAGGAAAGCAAAAGATGAAATACAGTGGATTTCAGGAGGCAACAAGCTCTCATTTATTAAGATCACAGGCATTTTACAGGTTACAAATCATAAAGCAGAAATAACTTCATAATATACAGGTCAGGAATGTGCCTGGGATATTGAGGAACTATTTCCTTGGCAATAATCTGCCACAGATAGTCAGAAGCATGCATTTTCTGGCACAACAAATCATCGCTGATTAATTTTGTCTGCCTTTGTCTCAGGGAAGCAACGAGACACTTCGCTGTGTATTTTGCACTTACTCTACTTCCGTGCTATTCTTTCTCAATGCATATTTTTTTTGCAAGATAGGCCAAACACAATGCTCTTTGTTTTACCTCTTTGACATCAGTTTTTGTCTAAGCACAGCCTGCCTGCACTCAGGGATGTTACATGTGCAAAGCTGAGGTACAGCATCTGTGCTAGTCCAACCTGGAGGGTGATACCGGAGGATGTATTCAGTCCTCAGGAGCAGGAGGGAGGAGCATCCCCCCGCTGCCACCACTAGAAATGCTCCCATCTATGCCACTGCTGATGAGGTGTAGAAGGGTACTTTCGTAATAGACACAATAGCAGCAGCAACAAACTGGGATCTTTCCTGTGCTGGCACTCAGCAACAAGTCCCAGGGTGGGTTGTGGAAATCAAAGGAAGAAGAGAAACTGGAGTTTCTTGCTTGAGGAGCAGCAAAGCAGGGCTGGATGCAGCTGTGAAGTCGAGGGGAGGGCTGCACGGCACTGCGGCATCTTTCCCCACGCTTTATTTATTGCATCCTAGAGGCAGCGGGGCTGGATGGTGGTCTGCCTCATCGGCCTCATGTAGGAACTTCACAGCATCCCCAGAAGGACAATAGATATGATAAATGCCAAAGGCAATGTCAAACCCCATAACTTTCCTAACATTAACTTAATATTCACAGCTATTAAACATCAACAGATCAGAAATGGAGTATCTCCAAAGCAGGTGGAAACTTCCCTGGGCTCCCTGTGCCGTTGGTGTGAGACAGCAGCGTGTGTTGTTATCCCTGAGTACGCTCCTCACCTTCCCAGAGTTTTTGTGCTTCTGATAGAGATTCCCCATTCCAAATCGGTTAGGATGAGTCACTCTGAAATGGGCTGTGGGAGAGACTTGTGGGATAGGTGTGGTTAGTCAGGGCTCAGGAGAACCCAGGCAGGAAAGATTCACTGCTTTGATGGACAAACAAGGAGCAGAAATATCCAGAGGAGGGAGATTTGAGAGATTTGTTCATCAGGGAAAGGCATTCCCATGGGAACAGGTTGGGGGGTGAATAGTGCCCTTTCAAAACTGTAATTGTAAGGTAACCGAAAAGTTTTATGTAATGGTTTGTGAACACCACATGATTTGGAGAGAAGGATGAATTCTGCTGCTCCCAGTCGATGCGTTAAATCCCCTCCATAGTGCACAGGCTCCTTAGTTCACAACAAGGGTAAGTCAGAATCAGATTTTGGGGACAAAATGTGAGCCCTCCTGCAGAACAAGACCTGGTGATATAAACCACCCACGATGGATCAGCCCTTTGAGTCCTTTGCTCAATACATACCTGACCAGAAAGGCTCCTGGGCTTGACTTAGCCTCCTTAGCTGAAACTGGGTTGGTTTTACTTGTTTCAGGTATGGCAGCATCTCCAAAAGTCTTCCCCCACCTCCTTATCTCCCAAATGAGATAAAACTAATGAACCCCGACCATGGGAGCTGCTGCCTGAGAAGCGCGGATGGGGAAGCCTCTGCTGCTGTCACGGGTGGCTGCAGCAATTCCCAGTGCTCCTTCGTGCTTCGGGAAAGTGGAGGAGATTTTCATGGAAGAGCTTCCTAACCGGGGCTGATAGAAACCTGGAGAGGTGGCTCGTTTCTCTCTTTACCCAGTTTATCTTCCATGTGATTGAAGTCATCACGGAAAATAGCTTTGCTGTTACAGCTTCCGTCGTCAATACTCGCCTCCTATTTGCATTCCCTGAGCTCCCACCTTCATCCTCATTGCTTCCTCCCTTCAGAATTATAACCAAACCCAAACCAATGTGTTCATAACATTTCCTCCCATTCCAAAAAAAACTGAAAGAAAACAAACAGCGAGCAGATGCTGATTTTCTCACTTAACTGCACATATTTTATAGTAATTCTCTCTGATTTTCTCCCAAGACACCCACCTGACCTTCCTTGCTCTCCAATCTCTCCTAGCAGTGGCCAAATGTTGCTAATCATGTAAGATTCAGCTCATGGAAATAGGCTGCAACTAAGAGAAATTTACCCTTTGACCTTAATGCCTTTGCATGCACAATAGGGACCGAGAAAAGTCTTTTCAAAAAGGAATGCATTTTTTCTTGGCAAAACCCGATTCTTAGACCAAAGCAAATTAATGCTGTGAAGAGAATTCATTTTTGCTGTTTCGCAAGAGCAACGCAAACACAATAATTCGGTGATTTGAGATTGAAGAATGGCAAAGCACGTTTTCCAAGAATTTTCAAGGAACTAAAAATGGATCATAAATACCATCCTAAGTATTTTTGCTTCTCTCTGCGTAACCGAGAGTGATTTCCAAGCAAGAATTACTTTAGAATTAAGGCACTGTGATGAAGCAGGGATTAGTTAGCCCAGAATTTTTCAGAGTTGTCCATAGACAATTTAGTTGGGAGAGCATCTCCACAGCGCATCCTTTTCCATTTCTGGTGGGAGCTGAAAAATCTCTATGGTAACTAAACCAATCATCTACAGAGGGAAAAAAGAGAAAGTTTGGAAAACTGTTGAGATGAATTTCAGCTGCCTTTGTTATCTGAAAATAAAGAAGAGGCTCCACATCATCCGAGCAGTCAGTTTTTTGTGCATCACCAAGTCCTTTGCAGGGCATCACTCAGCCATGACCGGTTCAGGCACATTTTTAGCTGGACGGGCTGAGATGCAGGGAGCTGAAGGGAAGTGTCTTGCTCACACACCAAATCCGTTGCAAGACCTGGGAACAGAACTCCCCTGCTTTTCCCATCCACAAAGAGCAAAGCTTATATTTTTCAGTCTAGATTACTATTTTCTTTTTTGGATTAAGGAAAACAAATGTGAGAGAGAAAGAAAACTGGTGACTCATTGCAGTTTCTTTGCTGAAACACAGCTGCCCTTGTCACAGGAACATGATTCTTAGAGCCTGCATCCAAAATTTATTGCAAAATAAAACTGAAACTTTTAAAAACAACCAGGCTAAATGATGTTTGTAATTCTTTTTTAATACGTATTTGTGAGTGCAGGTCCAGGCTCCAGCCAGGATCAAGGGTAGGGCTGGAAACTCGAGAGAAACTAAGTTCTTGTGAAATGTTCAGGCAGATTTTGCAAACCCACACAGACTGCATTGGCTGGACAAGCTGCAGCATTTAATGTGTGCTTTTTAAAGCTGTGATGCTCCTGAACCCTCTGGGATTCCTTCAGTGACAGGTCAATGTAATAGCACCCACACCACCACCCAAAGGTAATACTGAATTTGCTCTCTGGTATTGTTTTGGAGGTGTGCAGTAGATCCTGAATCCAATGATCCCAAATCAGGAAACAAAAAGACTACGTATAGGTGTAAATCTACTCCTAACGTTAGCGGTGCAATCGCTTCATTTTAGGAAAAACATTTCTTGCTTTGTTAAAACCTTTCTGCTTTCAAAACACTAAGATCTTATGTCTGACTTGCTTAACCTTGAATTGCCACCTCTCTGATGTTAATAATTAACTCATTAGCTAAGTGCCATACTTACATATATTAGGGGTAAACCTGCCTCACTCAGGAAACCTGCTCAGAAGCAACAATCACTGGATGGAGAAGTATCTCATAAGCCTAAAGCCTGAGCTGCCTCTTAAATCAGAATTAGATGTTTTCCCCTGCATGGTGCCTTGTAGAGAAGGGAAAAAAAGTATTAAAGGGAATCAAAAAGAGGAATGCTTCTGAAGCGGCTTTTACTCATCCTGAGTAAAATAGAAGGAAAAATTTGCCATGTGAGTAAGCCAGGTGTGATCGATATTTGCAACATCCCCCTCATTTAATAAGCAAGCTCAGTAAGAAAAATGTGCAGAAGGTATACAGAGTGCAGAGGAATGTGGAAGATGGGAGGGAGAGAAAGATGACCTGGTTTTGCTTCCAAGCTAATTTTACATCACTTTAACTATATTTAATTGCATTTCTCTTTAATAGGGTTGCAACTGTTGGACTGAGATATTTATTGTTGTTTTCTGAGTAATTTAAATTTCCAAGAGTTGGTGGTTGTTGCTTTTTTTTTTTTTTTTCCTAAGACTTCATGACCTTCTTCCATGAGTTTATTTTAGATATAGTGGAATGTCCCAGAGAAAATTCCAAATGGTCCTTAATATATGAAATGTTTCCAGAAAGGAGAAATTCTCAGTGGACTATGAAACTATTTTTCAATCATGGTGTATGGCACACAAACCACATCTGAGTGTTTTTTTTCGGTAGGAAACTATTGCCCAGTGGGTTAAAAGAAAATAAAGGATAATGGGATTTTTCCGTGAGGCTGGAGCCGTTCGCAGGGGTTTCCTCCCCACTAGATGTCACTGGAACTGTTTGAAATGTTTGGAACAAACAACCCCAAATTCTCCAGGTTTTGAGCTTTCCTACAAACACAAGACTTGGACCAGGTTGCTTTCAAGCTCTGCTCTGGCTCATGAGCTTTGTAAAGGAAGCCAGACTGATAGATGTTAATCATGAGAAGTCCATGGTTTGGCATGGATTTGGGGAAAATGCATGTGAAACTCATGAAATTTGGCATTGTGCTTGGAGGTTTTGCCCTTCATTGGGAAATCCTAATGGAATCCAAGAAAACACCTGGACACGGTCACTGGTTGGGAGGACTTCAAGCAAAAAGCAGGGTCCTGCAGAAAACATGTTGCACCTTCTTCAGGGACAGCCATATCATGAAGAGCCACTGGGGTTTGAGTCATCATCAAATCCACCATATAGAAATAACAGATAAATAAAGTCTGACATCTTTTGCCATTAAATTTTCCATGCTGTCCTCCTCAGCAGCGCCAGTGTTCACCCCATGCCGCTAAGGAAAGCTGCTCCTTCTCAGATTATTTGGTCTACTGTTTAAATTCTCCTTGTAGTTCCAACTGACTACAGGAATCTTCTTCCATTCTTATTCAAAATTCAGTTTAGTGTGATTATGTGGCCATGCATCAAATATGGCAGTATAATATGTCCTTTCATCTACTTGCCATAATACATCCCTTTTAGTGCCACATAAATCGCTGAAAATATTGCTGTCTTCTGCTCTTGAGATTCTTCATGTGCCTCTTTGCCTTACTGCTTTCCTCTTCTATTGTTTCTCCAAGCTGAATTAATTCGCTCTTTTTTTTCCCCCAGCATCGCTGCTGTGCTCTCGCTACTGCTTCTGAACAGACACCGGTGAAACAGCAGCCCTTCCAGAGCAAGAAAGGAGCCAAGAACAGCCCAGCTGCTGGCACGGCGACATTCCCGGCAGCGCCAGCGCCTTGGCTCTCGGCTCACGGATGCGGCTGCTCCAAATCGCTCCATCTCCTCCTGCAAAGGCAGCAGGGAGCAGCTCCTGGCTGGCAGTGCCTGCTGTCGGAGCGACGGCAGACGTCCTCGCAGAGCTGAGGAAGCTGTGATTGAGGAATTACAGCAGTCAGCGTGGTGCTCCTAATCCTGCCAGACCAAAGCAGCGCCCCAGAAAGGACAGCAGGTTTCCTGCTTTGCTGCGGGAGTCAGTGGTGTGCTGCTGCTGGGAGACCCACCAGTACCATGGAGGTTCTGAGCACTGCCCTGGGGTGCTGAAGAGCTGCTGTATTTCCAGCGACAATTTAACCCGTGCGTATGAGTTACATTACAACAGGCTGGATTTATTTTATGTAGGCAACTACAAGCAGGCACCAAATACCACGAAGCTCCTTCCATCCGCAAAAGTGTAAGCTTTGCACCAAAACACTGACATCTGCTTCTTCTTTGTTGAAACTCTTCTTTCTCTAAGATTAATATGTCTTCATGTTAGCTCCTCGCCTTGCTTCAGACAGGCAATGGAGGGCACCAGCCTGGCCATGCCCCGTGTTCCCATGTACCTGCCTGGCTACCCTCCTGTGTTTCACAGAGCACACACCAGCTTCGCCTTGTTTAATTAATTAGTAACCTAATTGTACCAATTCAGCATAACCCCCGGTAGGCATAGTTGGCTTATGTGGTGCAAACACAACAAAAAAAGGGTGTATTCCCTTATACTTCTTCTGTATTATGTTGCTGTTATATTAAGCCAGCAAAATTTCAACCTCCTCAATATTCAGTAAATTTAAGAAAATGAATTGAAGATACTTGGCTATTTTAATATGTACTCCTGAAGACATTTTCCATTTTTTTTATGGTTTAATTAAAGCCTCATGGCAATGGTATGCTTCTTTCTACCTACTATGCCAGTGGTTAAAAATTACAAGGCTTCAAGTACCCTGCATGTCTTTAATTGCTCTGCTGAAGATAAAAGAGCAGCAATATTTTTATCACAACCATTGCAGCAGGCAAAATTAAAAATGCCCCTTACCCATGTGAGCAGAACAAGTCCATATCCCCCACACTGCTCCTGCCCCGTGCCTGCATCCCACCACCCCACTGGTGTCCCGACCCTAACTCCGTTGCACAGCCTGTTTAGGGGAACATTTCGTTCTGCTGCATGCCCCAATGAGCAGAAGAACTTCCCCACCCCACTTCTTAACATTAAAGCAAAATAAAGTGTAGAAATCTCTAAATTAAGAAAGTACTTGAAGAGTACATTCAGCACAGGACAATGCAGAGGAAGGTTACAAGTATATTAGGATAAGGGCACCACAATTATATGAAGAAGTCTGGAGAGAAAAGATTACATTGTTCTGACAACAACATTTTTCAAACATTTAGACCTTTAATATCATTAATTTAAAGTACAAGATTAAATATTTTATGCAAATATTAGACAACAGCAAAGAGCTCCGCATATTAGGATTTAAAACAAATTGAAAGCATGCAAGACATATTCATTTCTTAAGCAGTTTAGTTAAAAAATCGGTATTGTCTCTATTAGGATTAACTGACAGTAACTCTTTGTGTTCAAATGGATTTAACTTCACTGTGGTTTGTTTTCCAGATATCATTGTCCTCCAATAATCGTGGATAAAGGGAAATGTAAAAGGACAGATCAAGTAAAAAATATATCTTCACATCATAAACACAGAATTATGTTTAAATTTCATTACTAAATGGGATTTCAGCTTCATATACCATGCCTAATCCCACACTATAAAAGATGTATAAAACCTCCTGACAAATTCTAACAGACTTTGTGGAAGTTGCATATATTGATTAAAACATCAAGCAGTTACATGCAAACCAATAATGAATTACTTCTTGTTGGAAGATAAAACTTTGTGATATTTAAAATTACAGACTTGAAAGTAAGTAAAATTACCCCTAATTATGCAGAAGGGAGCAACACCTTAGCAGTAAACAAGATAAGCACCTCAAACAGCACTAATAATTTTAATTAACATTTCCTGGTTTCCTTTCACCTCCTTTCAAGGTCATCTGCTACCTTTTCCTTGTACAACATTACAGCACGGTGTTAAAAACTTACATTCCATTACTAATCACTTTGATAAGCCAAAGAAAAAAATACTTTCCAGGAACGATTTTTATTTTAAATCACTTAATTGTGTGCAAAAGCAAATACTGCATTGTGTAAAGCTGTCAGGAAGGCTTTTGCAGTGAATTGCTATCAGACATCAGATCCCAACAGCTGGGATTCGGTCGCTCATTTGGGGCCTGATTCTGCACACCAGAGGCAAAATTCTTCTGGGAGCTCTGCAGAAACTCATTCATATTTCAGGTATAAATTTAAACATTTGGATTATATCCAAACTGTTGAATATTCAGATTGTAATCAAAGTTCAAAAGACTCCTAAAGTGTGAACACTGAGAATGAAAATTTGGCAAAACGTGATAATCTACACAGTATTTCTGTTATTTTTTTCCTTGAGCGCCAATTAATAAATGTACATTCAAGATTTATGATTTTGCTGAAACGTTTCTTTTCTAAAAAGTACAAAAGTTGGTAGGAAAAGGGCTTTGTTATATCAGTGGGTTTGTTCCATGCCACAAATTTAATGTACGAGGTCACTTGGAATATAATGTGTAGTGAAAGAATCTCATTAGGCTAAAATGAATGTAAAATGTGTCAATTTGATCCAAATGAGAACTGTAGTAAAACCATGTTTGATGTTCATGTGCAATAAATCTTTAACATTTGTCTGTAAAGTATTAGCGAACCCATAGGGAAATCTCTATTTGTGATAGCTGCACATTTCCAATGATTTTTCCTATAATCCTTTGTTGACATTTAGCATATGGTAACAGGAAAGAAGATCCTAAAATGAGAATTGTTACTTATTATTCTAAGGTAAACAAGATGGACACCTTGCATGTAGGTTTCTGAGAACGATGAGATTTATGAAAGCATCCCTCCGTCAGGAGCTCATCTTTCAGTCCCTCCTCAGTGAAGAAGTATGACATCAAAGGTGCCCTACCTGGCTGTTAGTCAAGTCAATGTTAAACCGGCTGATGGCCCCATCCTGCCAGTTGGGCTTTATTTTGATATATTCATATTGTTAATTACTGTTGTATTTCAATTTTCTCGCTAGTATTTTTGTTCATTCATAATAGCTTTACGGTTCAGTGGACCGAAATGACTAAAATGAAAGATTTCCAAGATTTCTTCTGGGAGTAATTTACAAAAGACCACAGTTTTTTAATTGCTCCTGATGTTTAGTTCTGGATATCTGGAAGAGGAGAAATCAGCCCAACTCTTTTAGTTGCCACACCAACCGTATCTGATATGTATTTTTCTGATCACTCTCGATCGCTTTGTCCCTTATTTTGAAGGCTGTGTTATAGCAGTGTCATGGTGTTTATATTTCTGCAGCTCACACTTGCTTTTGCAAGAGAATTACGAGCTATTTATGTCCTTTGAGGAGGCTCAGGGAATAATGGGTGAAATGTCAGAAACAATTAAGAAAAATGGAGGCATTTCATTTAACCAGTAGAAGAAATACATAACTTTTGCTGAATGACTGAACTTGAAGTGCCACCAGATTGTTACAATATGAGTTCTGGCTCCCGATTATCACAAAGTTTCATATAAAACAACCCCAACCTTACAACACTTGCATGCCAAAGGTTGCAACACAAGCTTTGGCAGGAAACACGAAAATGCTCCAGCATGGGAAAAGTCTTAGAGCAAACTTGCATCTGTGCTGATTTACGTTCTTACGCCAAAGCAACAGCAGCTTTCTGAAGCCAAGGCATGACTTTATGGCTGTAGTAACAATACTCGCTGGGAAGCTGTGCAGCATCAGCCCAGCCGTGCCCTGACAAACCCTCTTCCCCATGTCCCCCCCCCCAACCACACCAGCCGTTTTTTATAGCATTTGTCCATCTCGTTACTGCTGTGCAGGCCCTTTATCAATAAATGTGGTGTTCTCGGTCGAGTTTTCTTTGGCTTGCAGTCTGCTTTACAAAACCACTGCATACTTGACAGTTTGCCCTAGTTAAGAATTCTTTGGTCAGAGAAAGCCTGGAGAATGAAACAGTATCTGGTGTTGTAAAATCTTGACCAGATTCTGAAATATTGCCTAAGCCCCTGTCAACTCGAAGGTGATTTCTCCAGGTCATGGTTTAGAAGGGAATTGATGGTACAGTCTGCTGCCTGCTCGGTCTGCACTATATCTTTTTCAGGAGTGCACGCAGTCACCTTTCGCATTCATTGCTTTCCAATCCTCTCTATTTTTGACAGTACATTTACTTCCATACATAGATTACAAGCTAAACATAGGGAAACCAATCCAGAAAAAAATGCCTATCTGCTTACTGCTTTTTCATTCCTCTATTTCTATCTGCAGGATTATCAATTACCGAATAACCCTGGGAAAAAATCCACCTGAGGCTGAAGTAGGCATAATAATAATACCCCGAGCTACATCGAACTGATCATCCCAGCTCCCACAGTGCTATTCGGATGGTGTCAGGTCCATTATCCAGCTTTTACAACTGAAGAAACTGAGGCACAGGCAAATGAAAGGTCCTGCAAAAGTAAATTTGAGACAAAATACAAATCCCATTGCAGTGCCCTTCCTGCCCAAACACCGACGGGGGACCAAACTCATGGCACGTCCAGCAGCTCTGAAATGAAAACCCATCACTAGTGAGAGAAAGTCTTTAGTAATATATATATATCCTTTTCTGTTATAATTTCTAACTGAGCTTGCAAATTAAAAGGCTGTTGATAAACTTTTAATATTGAGTATTAGCTCAGAGTAATTATAGTGCTTCCGTCAACAAGTGTTCAAGATAGTTTAAAGCATCTGCTAAAAATTGTGCTGAAACAAAACACAGGCCCTGGTATTCTGCCAAAGAAGGGTAAGATCTTAGGAAGAGTCAGACTAGATTGTCCAGCTGTATAAATTATAAATCATTGCATTAAAATAAGTTCCATATATTTATGACACAAGCTCTGACTGTTCTAGTTTTGTAAGGTTTTTTCCTGAAGGCAAATTACAGCAGACCTGCCTACTCCTTCCTTTGGAGAAATTGGGCTAGCCCTGATAAAGCCAATAAACCTTCCAGTTTGGTGACAACTCCTACGGTCTTAATTAGAAAGAAAAAGACCTAGTTCTGCATTTTCCTTATCAACCCCAGGCTTTTTTTGAACAGCATTGCTACTCTTAAATCTTCAGAGCTTCATCCATTTCTGGACAAGCTAGGAATGCCTAAAGGACAAACTGTGCAGACCTTTGGAGTAAGATTTCACTGTGGGACTGGTTGGCATGTGCTGATTCCCTGATAGTTTGGTTGGGTTGCGTTGTGTCAAGTTGGGTTGACTTGGTTTGATTTTGGCTGTTCAGGTTGGATTAAAACATTCATGATGCTTGAACTTCTAGATTGATATTAAAGGACTTTTGTCCTTTTTCTGGGTATTGACTCAACAAAGGCACTGTATTGGTGTGGCCATAGGAGCAGGGGCAGCCCAGGTTGTCCTACACATCCCTCCTGACCCCATCTCCTGGGGGGACCACCCATGGGAAATGAAACTTGCATCCACTGCATGAACTCCCCAATGGTGGTAGGATGCTACCGTCAGGACAAGATGTTCCTGGGAGCAGAGACTTTCCTCATTTGGCTTTCCAGGCACTGGCACCAGTGCATCAGGCACGTTTCTTTTAATATTATTTCTTTTTCCTTGGCCTCCTTTTATTCCTCTCATTTTGAAACTCTTCACAGCCTTTCATCAAATGCTTCTGACAAACTCAAAGAGTATCTAAAATGTGCACTAATAATTTAGTACTGTAATTTTATGGGTATTTTAAAGTTCCTGAGTATTACTATTATTTTATGGAATGATTTTTCCTCTTTTTCCTTGGTTTTAATTCCTATGGTCTTTGGTGGAATTATAGGTGAAATGTATTTCTTGGCTGCTGTTTCCTCTTTTGTTCATACAGTTAAATATTGCACTAGCTAAAGATTGCACGAGGCCCCCACATTAAAATTTTATTGTATTTTTGTATTTATTTTTGGCCAGGATCTGGGGGCCTCTCAGGTCCAGGTCTTGTGTAATTTTATTGGCTTGTGGGTGGAGGAAAGAACAAAAATGAGGTTTGTGGCCAGAATGTTATCTTTGGCTATGTGCATCTGTTGGGGGGCCTGATTCTGCTCTGAGTCATAAGCATGTAATTCTCAGGCAGCTCCACTGAAAATGAAAAAGGTAAAGTGATGTAAATTAGAGGGGAATTACCTCTGTGGTGCATGCGATATAAGCATTTTGCTATGTATGATTTAGCTGGGAGCTGTTGACTAGCCTCTCTAAAGATAAGAGCCACCTATAACTCAGTTGCAGGCGTCTTTTTTCCTTCTTGACTAATGTCTGTGAGCTAAACCAAAGATTAAAACCCATTTTTTATGGGCTGTACTAGCTATGAGTAACAAAGGTAAGACTACAAAACTCATCAACCTGAGAACAGCAGCTGAATTTTGGCAACCTCTCCCTTGAGTGAAAAACACCTTATTCTACCCTACTTCCATATCAAAAACCCTGTTGAATTCAAGCACTAAAATCCAAGGATTTCAGACTTAAGCACTTCTTTTTACAAAATAGTCTTCACATGACCATCACTTAGTGAGTGGCTGCCCATCCTCTGGAGTCTTCCATGTGTGTTCAACAGCTCACCAGCATGAGTCATGGCCATTGCAACCTACGCTCCTTCCTGCCTGGTTCGCTTCCATCACCGCAGCCTCTTTCCTCCCCAAAACCTGTCTCTCCCTCTCTTCTTTGCATATTTCTTTATGTCAGGTCTTTGGCTTGGAAATGACTTCTCCTGTGAGCCAAACCTTCTTATTCTACACTTTAAAATCCTTATGAAATTTGGCTTGCTTTCCAAAGCTAAGCCTCAGCTCCCTTGTTACTCTTCTAAATATAAAACATTTTTATTGCATTAAGCCATGTTGAAAAGAGAAAAAAAAAAAAAAGGAAAAGAGAAGAAAGAAAATCCCTGCATCCAATGTGAAGGCAGCAGCCTGCATTACATAGCAGTGTATCACGTCTTTTTGTTTTGTCTTGGTATCATCTTGCTTGCGCAAGCTTTGAGCTTACTATCGGTATTCCTCCTTGAGTATCTCCCACACTGAAAAACCGCTTTACAATCATCACTTAAGGAGTTGTTTCTAGGCTGAACTGGAGAGATTTGGAAATGAGAAAACCCGTCCCACTATTGATCATGCTGCATCTCTTTCTAAAGAGAAAAGTTTTCTAGGGAATTCATTTAGTTCCTTTCGATTACATTAAATTCCATTTCCCTGTGCAACTTACTCAGGCTTCGAAATTAGTTATTTATATTTTTGTGTGCAATTAATTCATTATTTCAAATGTAATTTTAATAATTCCAACAAAGAAGTTTCTTAATATTCCCAATAATGGCTCTTGTCACTTTAAATATTAAAATTCACATTAGGAATTCCCCTGACTATATGTGCATTATTTGCATTATAGATTGTGTGCATGTCTTAGTCTATATATGTATCTATATGTATATATATGTATGTACACATTTATACCCATACATATATTTTTAGGACAATGCAGACTGTTTTAAATGATCCTTTCTGATTTGAAAACACATAGCAAACACCAAAGCACTTAGTGATAAACAAGGTCTTAACACTCCAAAATTAAAAGCTCCTAATTTTCAACTTTAAATAAATCCTCATTGTATAGCAGAAATAATTCCTCATAAAGTGTTTCCAACATTCAGAGAATGCTTTTAGGACATACAGCATTAACATAATTTTTTCGACTGGGGTTCTCACAGGACATCTGATGAAGTCTCTACCCTTAATTTTAATTGCATAGGCTGCATTCTTAATTAAAAACTGTACAAATGGATTTTATGCCATGCCAAAAGAAATCTGAGTTCATTAGTTATAAAACCTTTTAAAAATTGATGTAAATATGTGAATTCTTTAAAAGTTTGAACTCGGCGTCCTCATTTATGTTGAGTAGCCTTTTATCTAGAGAATAATGAAGCCAATATGAGTTAAGATAGTCTAAGTTTTACTTTTTCCTTTTCCTTGTCTTTTTTCTCTTTTTCTTTTTGGATGAACACGGGTGGTGGAAGTCAAAGAGTGTGGGAGTTATGTCTTTATGTTATGAGGCTTTTCCTTGAAGAATCAGATTCATTTAAGTCTAAACTGTGAAGAAAATTAGAGTGGGAAATGCACTGACCCTTTTGTATTGGGTTATATAAATATAAGTTCATATATCTTTTATTAATTCTTCATATTAAAACACAATCACATCATCTCAGGCCAATAAACTTAATGGAAATCTGTCAGACTGTAACTTCGGAGGCAAACTCTGGACATCGCTTAAAGAAATATGTGCACTTTATTGATTCCTGTTTTAAAATCCGTGAGTTGTTAATTAAAATGCTTTTCCAGAACTTGACAAGACTTCAAATAATGAATGGGAAACTCTGAGAGGTTTGTTTAACCTGACAAATTGCTAGCCTTTCATTTCACTGGCCGTTAATCTGGCTGCATGGGACCTTTTCTCTCCCATGCTTGGCAGCCAGGAGGTATCTCTTCACCTTTTCCAGTTGATAGCACCAACCTCATGCCATCTGTGGTTACTCCAAATGCTACACATGGTCTTAAAGACCATGGGGATGAAAGGCTGGGTCTGAAGTTAACTTTCCTTGGGCTGTGAATTAACCTTTAAGATTACTCTTTCCTCCAGCCTATGTGCCTACGTTTGGTCAGAGGTATCCCAGCTGTGCCCCACAAGCAGCTATGTCCAGTGACTTTTGTGCCTGAGCTTCTGGCAAAGAAAAGGTAGAAAAAGTGAAATTGAAACAAAGGCGTTGCCACTTAGCATTCAAACGCAAACTAGGTACTTGTATTCTACCAAAAATGCAAATTAAGCAATAAATAAAACAACCTGTACAAGGAAGCCCTCTGTTTCCTTCCATCCTCGTCAGTGTTTTGTGCCTTTGAACATCTCTCTGCTGCTGAGCCCTGGCCGAGTGTGGCAGCGGGGGTGTTGAAATACCACATGAAAAGCTGTGTGAGTGCTTGTGACATTTACAACACAAGCTAAGGCAGGAAGCACCAGAAGTCTTACAGGAGAGATGTTCTCAGGAGTTTCCAACCCAATTTGGCACAGTGAAGGAGTTAGATGGACTCTTGACAAGCCTCTGATTTCCTCTTCTTTTTTGTAAGGAGCATAGCTCAGGAAACAAAACCACTCTACCTTTTGAGATTTGCCCATGACTACATCCTACAGATCATGAATCCAGTATTCCAATGTAATTGAATATTCTGTGTTAGAAAAACACCAGATTGGAAAGAACACTGGCTATCCATCAGCTTTAACCTCCACCTTACCGCCCAAATTCAGCTACCTAGTAATCAATTTGGTGCAGGAGTAAGCTTTAGGGAACAGGGTGATTCATCAGCAAACTCAAACAGATTTCTCCACACACACAAACTTCTTTTACTAGACTGTTTTACTGTTTGAGATTTCTGAACACATTCATAAAGAATGAGAAATGAGCCAGAAGGAATCAGTGAATTTAATGCTTTAAGGAAGCAGGCAATTGTAAATTTGCTTTAACAAGGTCCAGCAGTACTTGCTGGTGTTGGAGTGAAATGTGGCATTAAGAACACCACCACGATCTACTCTGGAACTTGTGTTTTACTTTTGTTTGTCCTAGCAGGAAGGAGAGTTTGAGGCCAAGCAAACTCAGAGATGTTGCATTGGCACAAAAGGCCAAGCAAACCATCATGGACCTGCAGCAAGCACAAAGCCCTGAAAGCAGCATCCTTTGATATCTCACTTGCTGGAAAATTTAACTAGATTGCTCAGAAAGTAGAGATGAAGGAGACATGTAGACTGTGCCACATCGTGGTGATTTTGAATGATTTAAACTAAAGTTAATGGCACTTTGACACTCACCTGCTCCTCTCCCACAGCCCCAGAAATGTCACTTGCCATCCGGTAAGCAGCTTCCCATAGCCAGCCTTGGAAAATGCTGAAGGAGGAGAATGAGATTTCCATTGCACATCTTCTGACTCTCACTTTATTTTATACTTTGGTGATTGTACAGAATATTGGACAATCTGCTAAAGGTTTAAATTTTGGTATTTTATCAAGTTTTTTTAGTCTAAACAGAGAAATGTGAGACAAAAATCGCATCCCTTTCAAAGAGTGGTAAGGCGTTTCATCCAGAGCACACTTCAGCCTTCATTTATCTCATCTAGCTTTAAGATCTCTAATTTAAGTACCATAAAAACAGAGATGCTGCTTGGTCCCAGAAGAAGAAAATCCACTTCCCTAACACTTCCGATATTGCTTTCAAAGAACAGTGAAAAGATTCATCTGCAAAATGGCAGATGGATCCATAAACGCTTGATCCATGCACCTATTTCACAGCAGCTAACTCCATTTCTCCTGTGATAACTGCTCTTGTGAATGAAACCACAATATGTTTGCTAAGCAAATCTTTAGCCTCTTGTTTATAGTAGCATACCAGCTTTTATGCCAGCTCCATGGTCTACCCAGAAGTAAAGGAAAACATTTGTTCAACAGAAAAATTCACAGGAATGGACACAAACAATCCTGTATAATTGATAGTTTTATGAGACTGAACTCTGTAAATTTTTAAGTCTTATCCCTCTAGGTCCAGTTTATGTGCACATTTGAACAATGACTTCATATCCTTTCCAAACAGAGATTCTGGGATTCAGTCTCGTCATTTGGCCAACACAAATCCCCAAGTGCCAAGAATTTCTACTTTTGTTTTGCTTTATGTTTGTCTTTGACTTCTTCTTTTACAGGATTCCGAGTGAAACCAGTCAGTCAGTGGAATGATTCCAGTTTGCAGCAGAGGAAGATGTGTAAATACCTGAAACATTTTGAAAAACTGAGTATTTTTTCTTATCTCTCACGGTGCAGTTTCCAACTCCAAGTCTTTAAACTTTATGTACTGTAAGGGGATGAGTATGCAGAAAAGTTCAGTGACTGAACGGTTGGCTTTGTGAGCCATCTTCACCACTAAACTAGGAGGAAGGCTGCTTGAATTTTCAGATACCTTTCCGTTTATTAAGTATAATTGAATGCCTTGCTCTGTCTGAAGCCAATGACTTCCACAGCCATGCAGGGAGTGTACGATAGTTATCACACTTGCTAGCCAAACACTTTTTCACAAGATAATTCTTTTTGTTTATGTCAAATGCAGCCAAAAAAAATCTTTATCTTTTTTCTAGAGGCTACTTTTTCAGTTGAACCAGATCCCTGAAGATTTGTGCTGACTCTGAATAGATTATATTCTATTATGTGAGTATATTGGTATGGTGTTATGCGAGTATATTGATTATGTGAGATCTGGTCTGCTAAAACCAAAATCTCCTTTAATTCGATTCTTTTTTTCCCCTTGGCAATGCAGACATAGGATCTCAATGCCTCATTACGGACCTTATGGGTGCGCTTGTGGAGTATTTTGGCCACTAGCTGGAAAACGTCCTTGCAACTGTCCCCTTTCTCCCAGCACAGCGTTAGGTCAGGAAGATGAATGGCTTAAGATGATGATGCAGAGCATTTTGCAGTCAGACAGGAGGCCAGGTCTCTACTAGGGGTTAAGGAACCTTTAGAAACTCATGGTATTTTGATGACAATTTTGTGAGTAAGTCCTACATGTTCCTCTGCCTGTGGAGAGAACCACTCTGCAAAGGAAAGGTGATAGGGATGCACAGTCAGAGCACAATATGGCTATATTAGCATGGCATTAAATCTGAGATAATTAGGATGAGTGATACGAATAGTAGAACACATCTGGGAGGTGAATATAGCTTAAAATGCACTCAGTTTGGTCCATTTTAGCATGCTGGCCATTTATCCTGATGTCTAACAAAGTTCAAAAGCTTCACTTTTTCTTCCCAAAACCATTCCAGGACCAACAGGGACCAATATTTTTCTTCTTAAACCACTGGGTAGTGTGGTAGCTGCTACACGTCTTTCTTTCTCATATTACTTTTTCCCCCCCACATGTATAGTTGAAGGAAAGATGGGGGAACCAAACCAGGTATTACAATGGCACCAGCAGTTGAGCAGGCTGGACCAAGGCTTTTGCTCAGATGGACTCATGTTGCCTGAACAGAGATGTGAGAAAACGGGGAGGTTTGGAAGAATGGGAATGACGTGGTTGCCAGTGGAGCCAATGTGGTTGCCAGTGGCTGTGGGGCCGTGTTTTGGACACCATCCACAGCCCAGCAGCCCATTTCAAGCCGACCACTGCAGATCCATTAGGTGGTAAGAGCTTCTGGTGAACATGACTAATCCCAGCAATATTTAAACCAATAACCCCGAGGTGAACAACTTCGCAGCCTCTTAACATTTTCTCAGACTGCCTGGTTTGATATTTTAGTTCCCAGACCCCTACCCCCTCCTGGCTATAAATAGATCTCTGTTTTTCAGATTTTCCTTATTTTGCATAACACATCTTGTCTGAAATATAATTTATATTTTATCAT
Organism: Lathamus discolor; assembly: GCF_037157495.1. NCBI lineage: Eukaryota > Metazoa > Chordata > Aves > Psittaciformes > Psittacidae > Lathamus > Lathamus discolor. The sequence goes on from NC_088886.1 coordinate 150,592,075, forward strand.
AAGAAGCAACCATCCTATTAAGCCAGCATGTAATTTTCCTTAGGTAATTAACATACATGCCAATTTTGACAAGAGATACGTGGTGCAGGACATATCTTAATGTAATTAACTGTATTGGGTTCCCGAAATCATAAATATAGAATTTCAGTACTTCTACATCTGTAAACTGCATAACTTTCTATAAAGGATGTGTTACTCATTTTCTGCTGCTATTACTGAATCCAAAAATGTCAATAAAAGCAAAATTACTTGTTAAGATAGGTTGAAATTGCAGGTTTGGCTGTGGGCGTTTACAAATATTAATTGGCTGATGAAGCCACATATTGCTTAGTCTAAAAGCAACCCTGCAACCGTGGAAGAAAACCCTAATTATCGGTAGAACGAGGAGCTATCTCAGAATAAGCAGAATTCCTGTTTCTCTTATTTAGCCTCTTTATTTCATGGTTCAAATTGGCACCAGAGCCAGGCGGCTCAAGAGAGTTCGGAGAGCGTGGCCACGGGAGGATTTTAATTTATTGACGGCTCTTGCCCTACTGTACAGTCACCGCTGCTATTTGAGTGTAATGGATGAAACAGATGTTTGACACCGCAGCACCTCTTCATAACTTCACTCTTCAAAAACAGTTTTACAAGTGCTCGCTCGCGTTGGTTCCCATTCAGCACAGGAAACTGAGGTCATGGTGAAACATGAGGCCCGGGCAGGAGCTTGAACTCATGTGCACTGCAGCTGGGCCCGCGTCTTCTGAGCACGTTAGCAATTCATGGAGCAGCCATAATTTTAAACTTACAGACAAAGAAATGAAAGTGTTGACACCCTTATTGTAACATCTGCGAAGGGAAAAATATGAGCCCATTGCTAAACGGACAGAGGATGGAGGTTTCCTTACAGCTAATTTTCTTCATCATCAGATGTGATTATTTTTAATGTGAATAAAGTCTTCAGGTTTCAGTATCAACACTAAAGAGTTGCTTCCTGGACCAGTTTTCCAAGTATTGCTTAGAAGAAACAATTTAAAAAACAAGTGACTTTTTTATATTCTGAGCTGTGTTTTTTCTTTCTAGGTGATTATTTTAACACATGCTCATCACTGAGTATGTCAAAAAACCTTCCCAGGCATGCAATACAATATAGGCAACTTTGTGGCTTGTTTTAATACAACTAACATAAGGTTTGTGCAGTTATATATACTGATTACCTTCTGCTAGCTTCCCTGGGAAAACAGTCAAAGCATTTAGGTACTGATTTTTGGTACCTGCTTTGGAAGATGATAGCAGGGCACCAGGCTGAGGAGGCTGGTGTGTGCGTGGTTCAAAACCCCATATCAGAAGTTTTTCTCCTACGGTAACTTTAGCTCCTTTCCAGTACGAGTGCCCCAAAAGCCTCAGGGATTTCTTCAGCACTTTCATGAAAACTAATACCTGCCTGCAGCAAGCCACTGCTCATCCCCCAGCATCATCACATGTTCAATGCACTTACTGCATCTTTGCTCTCTGCCTTCCAAGTAACTTCATGTCTAATTGTATTTATGACCTTGCTTTTAACCAAATTCAGTCCTTTGGTGACTTAGTGGTACATTCTGAAAGGAAATGGGATTGTGTAATGTTAGTTACACAGCACAAAACTATTGTTTATGATGCTAATACAGTGTCAGCAGTGCTAAAAATGAAGGCTTCTACATCAGGTGATACTAAAAACTCCAAAACACAGTTTGGTCAGAGATATTCTCATGAAGCTGGACTGAGCAACCACCTTCCACCTACGCCACAAGCCTTTCTAATGGAAGAAGTTGGTGGATTTGTCCAGGTAAAACCCTATATTCCTCATGCTGTTTTTCAGAAGCACCTGTAGGAAGGTCCATGGAAAAAGGATCCTTATTTTCCTACCCCAGCTGCTCATGTGGGCTGTACGAAATAAAGGCCACTAATTCCTTCAGGCAGCTGTAAAAGCTTCTGGCAGTTCTAACAGAAAATGGCCTGTCACATGAAAATCCTTTAAACTCCTAGAAATGCACTTTTTTGTCTTTACCTGTCTATTTCCACAGTGATAACATGCACTATTAGGAAGAAAATAGCTTTTATAGTAAGATAACCTGGATATTTGCAGAAAAATGCCTGGCAGTCACAGCAGGAGCCTGAGGCTGGTGATTGCTACTGCATTTGTTCCCAATGCATCCAGAGGCATCAGCACAGGAGGCTGGAGATGAGAAAGCAGCCATGCCAGACCAGGCTCCACTTCGAAGCACTGAGGCTTATGCGAGACTGACCATGAAGAATAGACAACCAGCCACCTGGGGCAGCCCCATGGCATTGGGTTCTGACCATGGGCTGAGGCTATTTTGCATTAGTCTTCACATGAGCCATAGAATCACAAAATCACTGAATGGTTTGGGTTGAAGGGACCTTAAAGCTCCTCCAGTCCCAACCCCTGCCACGGGCAGGGACCCCTTCCACTGGAGCAGCTTGCTCCAAGCCCCTGTGTCCAACCTGGCCTTGAGCACTGCCAGGGATGGGGCAGCCACAGCTTCTCTGGGCACCCTGTGCCAGCGCCTCAGCACCCTCACAGGGAAGAGCTTCTGCCTAAGAGCTCAGCTCAGTCTCCCCTCGGGCAGGTTCAAGCCATTCCCCTTGCCCTGCCCCTACAAGCCCTTGTCCCAAGCCCCTCTCCAGGTTCCCTGCAGCCCCTTCAGGCACTGGAGCTGCTCTCAGGTCTCCCCTCAAGGAGCCTTCTCTTCTCCAGGCTGCCCCAGCCCAGCTCTCTCAGGTGAAACAGAGGAAAAGGTCACCTCTGACAGCTCAACTTGATCCTCTTGGAGATGTCCTTTCTCATTGCAGGAGGGTGGGACTAAATGGCCTTAAAAGGTCCCTTCCAACCCTGATCATTCTATGATGACTCTGTTATCAGCTGGCACATCCTCTGTTTAGCGCAGTACCCACAATGGTCCTGCTTTGCAAGCAGCCTGACAAGTCTTTGCTGTGTTTTTCAGTGCTGGTACAAACTCTCTTCCTACCATGCCCCAGCACACAGTCATGCTGGCGATACAGCTTGTTTCGCCTTAAAACATAGTCATGTGGCCAAAACAACAATCATCCAGTCTATGCAAGAGGGGAAAAAGTCACGCGTGTGGTTCATGGCTTTGTTTTCTCAACCCTTAGTAGTTGTTTGGTTCTTCTGAGTCTAACCACAGTCCCCAGCTCTCAGATGAGCTGTGTGATGAAGGAAAACCAGAGGATTTTTCCTCTTACTGTCCCTTGTCCCTTTGCATTGATAAACCATCCTGCAGCTGGCATGAAGACAACACCAAGTGAAGTCAATGGAAAGTTTCCTTCATATCTAAGGGTTTTCCATAGGGCTTATGACAATTTACAGCAACAGTGGCAGTTAGTTAGCTTAAAATATCTATGAAGAGCTTAACAATATCCAAAGGACAAAGCCTGCAAACTCTCACATTTCAAATTAGGTGGCCTTGCTTCTCTGGAGCTGGAAAATGCATGGTAGGAAAAGTTTCACAATTAAGGACAAGCCTGCATAGTTTGGTTTGTTGATTGTCTTGCAAAAGCAAACAAAATAACTCCTTCCCAAGGTTTGCTAGAAGCCCATAGTTCTTTTCCTATGGGAAAATAATGCTGTTCCATAAAACTGTGGGGAAAATTTGAGCTGACAGCCCAGGATTAAATTCACTTTTCTAATTCTGAGATGGCGACAAGTTTAACTATTCTGGCTTGGCTCAGCCGACTTGGACTCTGGGCTGTGTCTGCAGAAGACGTGAGCGTGCCTGATGTGACGCCCAGGCCTGGCTTTCAGGGGTGACCACAGGGTCCCTCTTTCCCAGGCATAGGCAGAGAAAACATCATTGCAAGCAGTAATCCCGAAAAAAGGCAGCATTTTAGCACATTTCTGGTAAAGCCATGGAGTGGCTGGTAAGCCCGCTTGGAATGGCGTCCAGCTAAGCCTGTACCCAGGAAAATGACCATCATAGGCAAAAGGTGGCTTTTCCCTATTTTTTAAAAGAACATTTAGAAGTACACACTCATTGACAAACATTTTTTAAAAGAAAATGGAGGTGACACCTTTCTAACCTCGAATTTCCTATTGGAGGAAGGAAGGGCCCATGAAAACTGTTGCTGTAGAGGTTGCAGATGCCAGAGCTAGAGTCCTGGAGACATCTGGCTGTCAATGTCCATACCTCTCTCTTCACCAGATTGGCCTGAACTACGGGTAATTACATGCTTTTTAACCATTTTTGCTCAGATATTGAAATTCTTAGATTTAGTCATGCCTGTGGACCTTGGACGCTCACTGCTTACAGCCACTTGTGATATTATGTCTTGGTTTAAATCTTAGCACAGATATAAAATAAGACTTTTGTGCCCTTTGGAAAAGTTATTAGGTCTACAATTAGTAAACTGAACAATGTCAGGCTCTGTGTAAAGACTACAAGTGTGAAATCAAGCTTTGCCAGTAAATTGCTACCTTTTCTTTAGCATTGCAAGCCATGCTCTCAAGTTTATTTGAACACATAAAATATGCTAAGAGTTCAGCAGCACCACTGTGTAAAGAAGAGTTGGAGGAAGTATATATTTTTAAATACAGCAAGTAATAAAATGTTGAGTAAATTCCCAAGAAAATAATTTGGGGGCAAGTACAATAGAATGCTTAATGGAATATATTCCCAGGTCTGCTGTCTTTATTCTATACTTTCTTCTTTTTTAATCTCCTTGCCCAGCCAACGGTTGCTGTTATGGGAGCTGCAAGGAAGAGTGCTCATCTATGGACACTCCCAATATCACAGCAACAAGAGAAGGAGTGTAAGGTGCTTGCAACTTTCTGGTACATCTCATCTCCAGTGGTGCAGCTGCCCTGCACATCCAACAGTGGGAGACAGTGATTTAGTGGTGGTCTTCACAGTCCTGGGGTAATGGTTGGACTTGGTGATCTTAAAGGTCTTTTCCAACCTGCAGCTCAGAGCTGCTTGGCATGGGGCTGGATGGTTGTTTGCAGAAGGACCACAGAAGACAAAGCAAATTATAAAAAAAAATTGTAAAAAAGAGAAGAAAAAGAGCAAAAATCATTCCTTCTAAAAATAATGTTTGACAAGTTTATTTCCTTTTCATTTAATTTTTCACCTTGGACTTCATCAGAAAATAAATAATTTTAAGTTCTAAATGGAGTTCTAAGATGCTAACCCTGATATGCAGAGCTGTGTGAGAAACCCAAATTCTTGTTGAGACAGTTCAGATGCTATTCAGAGCCACTACTGCAGGTTGAAGAGAAAACCTGTAGTCAGTATTGCTTCTTTCCAGATCAGCGTTTTCGATCTGAGTCAAGTGGTGGTGCCTGAAGCTCTTTCTTATATAAACCAGTTGGGTTTCTTTATGGTCAAAACATCCAAATTTAGGATCATGCCCTTCATTGAGTGGCTTCAGGTTTCAAGAAGGTTTTTCTTCCCCTTACTTAAAATCAGTTTTTGCCCCTTTGCAGCACAATTATGCTCCAGATAGCACTGAGTTCTCATACACCTATTGGCTGGCTGGTTTTATACTGCTGGTTTCCAGATAACTATTTGTAAGTTATTTCAACATTAAAAACTGTCCACTGTACAGTACCTCTGAAATGATGTTCCCAAACTGCTCTAAGTTCCTGCTGCCTTTAAGGACTATCCATTCTGGAAATGGGAATCTACATTCCACAGACTCCCAGTAGGATAAATGTACACTTACTAATCCTAGGAGAGATATTAAGGAAAAAAACCCGCAAACAGTTTCTGACATTAAAGTTCTCATATTTTATTCCTACCTGTGCTTTCTAGAATGATTGTTTTTAGTTTTTATAATTTTTTAGCAATTGTAACACAGGGAAACCTGTTACTTTTGTTTTGAAGCATCAACAAAATGCCATTATGAAAATTGGCCAACAAATCCAGCCTAGTTATCTTAACTTGAATATATATATATGAAATATGTATCAGTGGATACTATAGAGTAGTATATCTTCTATACTGTGTTTGACTTACCAGTTAATAATTCATATAGTGCCGTAATAATAATACAAGAGGTGTGCAAACTGCAACTGTTTGGCCTTCAGCAGGAAGACATTGGAGCACTAAGAACAACCGTCAGTGAAGTTTGCTGGATTTGCCCACACAGTAATATTTTGGAGGATTTTACCTGCATACACAACCTCATCTCCCATTAATTTCCCCAGCTTGGAAGACTGCCCTTCTTGAGAGAAATCTCAGCATTTTTAATGGGGCCTAATTCCCACGCTACACACCATTTCCAGATGATATTTGGCAGAAATCTTTCTTTTCGGGATATGTATTGATAGAGTTTTTCTCCATGCACTGGCAATATGCAAAGGCTGCAATTTTCTTTCATACATTTTCTGTTTAGGAGTGCAAACAATTGTGGCTTATCTACCATGTACCCGTGCCTGTGAGCAAAAAACCCAAGGCTGTATTGCCTTTCTGCCTCCCCCAGCCACCTTCTATAGGACTGCAGATATCAAAGTCAGCAAATCATTATTCAAAGCATAAAGAGAGGGGAAAAAGTACGTTCCCTATGCTGGCCTAGCTTGCAGATTAAAGGTAATCTGGTAATAAGGACCTATCATATGATAATTAATAAGTGTAGTTTTCTATATCTGATTTACCTGTCATGTAAGAAGAAATATCCCGGGACAGGAAAGTCTGTTATACATGAATTAAAATGTTGCCCTTTTTAAGAGTAATCAATTCAACTTGATGGAATCTCCAGGCTTTTGTGTGAGCACTGCAAATGCCAAAGATGGGCTTTCACCTCTTCTTCTCCACAGGAGCTCTACAATTATCCTAAGAAAACCAAGCCAAGGTGCTTAACAACCTGCTAAAGGCACACCAAGCAAAAGGGTGGGACTAGACCACAAGGAACACTGAAAATCTGTGTTTTCTGTAATTCAGTAATTGATTGTTGTGTTGGTTTTTTTTTTTTTAAGAAAAAAAAAAAGAGGAAATCACATCTTGAAGGAACTGAAACTTTTCAAGGCCAGGTTGGACACAGGGGCTTGGAGCAAGCTGCTCTGGTGGAAGATGTCCCTGTCTGTGGCAGGGGGGTGGAACTGGATGGGCTTTAAGGCCCCTTCAACCCAAACCAGTCTGGGATTCTATGCAGAAATTAAAAATAGGTAAATGATGGTTAATCATTAATGAGAGGAGGCCTCTTGAGGAGGTAGGGAAAGCTTCAGAACGGGAGGGCAAGTCCCCTTGGCCAGAGCCCCTATCCACACCAGCCAGCAGATTGCCTTGGTGAGCATCATATCTGGTTCTTGAAGGACTTCCCAGGTCACTCTCTTGTGTGTGAAAAATGACAGGGCATCCACAGTGCTAGGAAACAATAGGCAGACAGACAGACATACAGACAAATAGGTAGATTAGATAGATAGATAGATAGATAGATAGATAGATAGATAGATAGATAGATAGATAGATAGATAGGATAAATAACAACAGGAAATCTATTCAGCTTCATAGGTGCTATAGGGATTTATTATGTGCCTGAAAAAAGCCAAAGGGAAGCTGAAAATATCAACAGGTATGTTTGTTTTTACATGTTGACTCTAAGTAAGTCTTCCATTAGCTTAAGACAATTCTTATCTCTGACTATGAACAAAACCCAGAACAAACAAAGGACAAATGTGCCCTTTCCTCAAGAACAGGACACAAGTCAGAATTATACACTTCCGTATACCAAGAAAAGCTTTTGGTTTAACATTTTGTGCACAGAACTATGTATTTTTCAGTATGTGTTCAACAGGATTCCCACAAATTGAAGATAAGTTGGGAAGAATCTCTTTTCAGTTACTAAACACACTGGAATTAAATTCTACATCTTCTGAGACTATTTCCTGACTTCCCTATGAAAAGGATTTCTATAAATACAAAGAAATAAAATCATTAAAATGTTAATATAACCTATACAATCAAACAGAAGACCTGCTGGAGACTGGGTCACAACCAAATTGTATAAAAGACCCTTTCTTTAAACAAACTCTGGAGATTTTCATAATTTTCCTTTTAAAATGTCAGTACAATATTTTGGTTTTGTTCAGTCAATCCAGAGCAATTCTACATAATGAAAGGAAAGAATGAATGTAAACATGTTTCAGTATGACTTCAGGATTCCAAATTCCCGTCTCTTTAGGGAGACTGTTTTACCTTATGACACCTCACTAATGAAATAATGAGAAGATGAGGAGAGAAAGGGAACAAGCATGGTTACCATGGAAAATTCACTTAAAGGGACACAGGTTGGACAGGGCTTGGAGTAAGCTGCTCTAGTGGAAGGTGCCCCTGCCCATGGCAGGCGGTTGGTGCTGGATGAGCTTTAAGGTCCCTTCCAATCCAAGCCATTATAGGATCCTATGATTTTATGAAAATGATGTGTCCATCTACTTAATGTCACTAGCTGTGTAGACAAATGATTAACCAGGTAAAAAAGAGGAAAAGTAAAATAAGGGAGACACTGTCATATGTGGAGAGCTGAGAGTGCCCTTTTACCCCACTGATTTTTAATGAGAACCGGTACTTTTGAAGAGTCTCTGCTGCCAATGGTGCTGGGAGCTCCTGCATTCAGCAAACACTGCTGCACCATGGTGGTGTGTACTTTTAACACCCACTTGTATAACATAATGGATTTAGTGATTAATTTATGTTAAATAAATGTAGGCAGCTTCTAATCATTGGTGTTTACCATGTCACAAAACCCAGTCGGGCAGATATGCATCAACCATTAATTAATTCCCTGTGATGGGAACTCTTTTTCTTGCAAGGTTTCCTGGCTATGGAAAGGACCATAAGACATGCTTTCCACCCTGCATGAGGGCTGGGATGGCATCCTCAGCCTGGTGGCCACAAAGAGGTGGGTATTTGCCCAGAGAGTGACTCTGAAGAGTGACTCTGGGTGGACAATGGCTTTGACAGCTTTTGAAGGTGGCTCAGCTAAATCCAGGCTTCTGTGGAGCTTCAGCTGGAGGGACGGAGTTCATGGCTCAAATGCAAGCATGCATGTTTTCTCTTCATGGCTTTATTCCGTGCTAGGCTACATTGCTATGTGGCATGTTTTACGTGTATTTGTAAAAACCCAGGTTCCCTCCTTGCCCTGTATTTTATTTGGATATGACCCATTCTCCCATTTCATGATAAAATGAGAACATAATTCATATATTAGCATTTCAAAACCTGTACAGCTGCAGCATGAGTAAACAGTGGAGTGAGTAATCATTACTAATCTGCACTGGAGAAAGAGAGAGGGGGAGAAAGCACATGATTTTGTGGTGTGCTAAACCAAAAAATATGCTTTGCACTTCTTAAAACATCCCAAACTCTTTTTTTTTTTTATCTTTGTTTTAGAGATGACAGAGAAAAATCTGTCTTTTAGCTGAACTAATCCCAAATAAATTAATATCCTCTTTCATATGAATTTGCTTGGGGAAAGTTGAAATTGTAGCATAACCTATTGATTACATTATTTGAATTAAGTTTTAGAAATCCTACAGCTGTTTGCTGTCAAATTTTAAACCTACTGTCTATTTTCAGCTGTGCATTTAATACGCATTTCACCTGGTGACTCAATAATGTTTTAATACAAAAGTACATGATCACGGAACATATGTTCAGTGTTCATACAAGACTTAATAGTGACAGAAGGGGTAACAATTAACAGTTCTGTTTTTCTGGGTATACAGGCTCCAAGTTTAAAGTTTTTCCTGGGCTGCTTCCAAAAAATCTTTGTTCCTAGTGCCTTGACCTTTGCGGAGTTTGGAATCAATGAGCCACGTTGCCTTCCATAAGGGTGTCAAGTGCAGAATAAAAAACTGCATCACATCATTTTTCACCGCGGCCAGATGAGGTCTGAGTGAAGGAACAAGGAACAGGAAAGCAAGAACATCTGAAAAATTGACTCTGCAAGCTGGAATGTGATTCTGCAATAAGGGGCAACTCTCCTTTTCTCCTTTTTTTATCCCCTTTCTCTTTTTTTTTTTTGCCAGAGTAGGCAGGTTGTAGACAGATCTGGGTCTCAGCCTCCCACCCCTGGGGCCCCACTGTCAAGGAACAGTGATAGAGCGCCGTTCATTTATGCAACATCTGTAACACATATAGCGATGTATTAATAGCTCAATATGCCAATCTGCCACTGTGCATTTTGACCTAGCAAGGACCAGAAGCATGGAAGGTCTGTAAGGCAGATGTGGGAATGGCAGAGACGGTGGAAATTAAAGGCAGACACTAAGAGTTTTGCACAGCATTGCAGAGCAGTAGTTCTTCTGGAAGAGACTAATGCTTCCAGCTCAGTTAGGAGGTTAATAGAGCTAATCTTCTGTATCACTATTATTTATAACATGTTGTTGGACTTAATGTTTATGAAGCTCAAGCTGTATAGTGCACATCCAATTATGTTTTCTTACAGCCATGGAGGGTTTTATGAAAAGGAATATTGAGTGAATGCTTTATTGCTGAAAAATATTGTATTGGTTAGAAGGGAAGTTAATCCAATAGGAGGTAAAAACAGTAACAAAGGCTACAGCAAATACGAGATGCTTTAAATTCATTGCATGACATTCTCACCCTAATTATTAGCCCACTCTGGGAATAAAAACAGCACCCTCATCTTCAAGTTATTATTATTTTTTTTTCCTTTCCTCATTTTTATTGCACATTTACATAAGACTTCTATGCCTTGTACTTCTTCCAGGCAGGCTTATAAGGTTTCTTTTAACCCTTTACTTCTCTTTCCGCAGCCGTTCAGGAAGTCTAATTTACACCCATGGAGGCAGGTGAAGGCAGGTGGCAACGGTGCAGGCAGCTGGGACAAAGGTGGCCAAGCCACTATGGATGAAGAGTTGACTGCAGCTTGAATGATGGTTCAGATGGTTATCCAGCCTCAGCTCCCAGAGCCCCCTGGGTCTGGAAAGCTGGAATGGAAAATGTTTGAGGAAAAGCTTTATTTTTTAAGTAAGATTTCCGGTATTTCCTGCTTCTAATTGGACGGGAAATATTTCAAGAGCAAATCTTTCTCATGGTACGGAGGACCAGCCCCACACCTGGCAGCAGAAATGTCCAGTGCATGGTTGAGTAAGGAAAAAAATAGCCCCTCTTTGAAAAATGCCCTGGCTCTCATGAAAGACTATTGTTTTTGCAGTTAGGGAGAGGAGAAAGAATGAAGTGGGGTTTTGTGGTTTGTGCTTTATGTTTAATATAAAGAGAGTTAAAGAAAGTATGACTGAAGGAAAAAGAGGGAAGGAAGGAAGATTAGTCAGTTAATAAAGGAGATTTATGTTAGTGACGGTAGGTAGGCAAATTGCACTGCTAAATGGGGTATGGACTTCTTTTATGTGGACAAGAGAATTTATCAATTTTATTTAACTGTAACTGCACCATAATCATGTCCTCGGGGTCTTGGCTGGAGGAGACACCTATCTCATGCAGAAACATGTCTGGAGGCACTAGTCCTGCCTGCAAGTCACTGAGGTAAAAATTTGGGCACATTAAGGATGGTTCAAATACAAATTCTGCATATTTTTCCAACAAACACTATTGCTGAGCAAGGGAGATTAATAGATGGCATTTTATGCTGCAGTTTTGATCAATACTTGGGATTTATTAAAACTGTATCACTAGTCAGAGGTGCACACAGGCTGCTGTGGCAATTCCATTTTTTCAATGAGCAGCTTAGGAGGACTTTGAGGGCTGAGCAAGGCTGGCTGAGATAGGTACTCAGAGGCTTGAGATCTTGGTTGATGATGAAAGTAGTCGTTTCTATCATCATTGTCTAACAGACTGGCCAGAAAGAAGCAATTCCAAGAAGCATGGGAAGATAATTGGTGTCTGACCCGTGTCCAACACTCTTGCATGAGCATTTCTTCCCAGCATCTGTGTGAAGGCATCTGTGTAGTCAGTGGCTTCCTTGGAAGCACTCGTGATCTGAGCTTCTGTTATGTGTGTTCCTGGTTATACGTGGGTTTCTGAAAACACATGGCTTGCTCTGAAGCTCTGTAGGCCATTATTAAATTGTGTTTCCAGCAGGAATTTAGCTCCCTGTGTTATAGATGATGAGACCTGATGAACCGCTATGAATGTGCTGAAGCTGCATGAAGCTGAGAGGGCTTCTACTCCAGAGCAGGATTTCCTGGAGCATGCCCAATGTAGGACAGGAGCTACAAGAAGAAACTCTTCTCCACTGGCCACATCACTGTGGCTTCATATCTAAGACCTGTCACAGGTTTAGCTACAGCATCAGGGTCTCAAACAAAAGTCAGAGTAGTGCAAAATACGGTTATTCCTCTATGGACAGAAATAAATAATACTCTGTGGCTGGTGTTTCATTTGTCATTTATGCACTTGAAGCTATATTCACTTAAATCCTATACATATGTCCTTAAATGCCTGCAAAAATCTCAGATTTCTCCTCTTCAATTACAGGTATACCATACAAAGCCTGCTTTCTATTAAAACAAATAAATAACTATTCAGGAAAAATACATTCTTTCTCAATCCCAAAGCCAAAGTGCTTCAGAAAATCATTAGAGAAGTGAACTTTGCAAAGCCCAAAATATCTCCCTCTCAAAACCCCATCCTCTCTCCCAGTGTCTTCTAGGAAAGGAGCATGTACAGATACAATGGCAAGAGCAGAGAGTAGTCAAGGGCCAGCAGAGGCTCAGATATCTGCAAAGGGTGAGAGTGAGACCAGGAGATTCAGGAAGAGGAATCCTGCGTATTTGGGATGGCCATGAATCAAACACCCCATTTTCTTGTTGAATCCTATAAATGTGGAGAAGTTGGCTAAGGACTATCACCAACAAATAACAATTTCTTATGCTCAATTTTGGGAGAAGGTTCAGTGTCTTTTCTTCAGATAAGCCTGGAGTGAGGGCTCAAAAGGGTTGTAAACTGGCTAACTTGGTTTGTTGCTGGACTTCAGGACATTTAGTTGACCCTACTGCTAGATCTTTACCCTTGCAATAGTAAGAGATGTGTATTTATATTTTGTTAATGTGATAATATTTAAATTTGAAATGACCAAAGCTAAGATTAAAATTATGGGTAAGGTTTGGAACAAAAAGGTGAAATTAATAATTTATCTTCTTGGACCTAGAAAGCTTGGCATGATAATCAGCTCAAGTGGAGTAATTATTTGTGGGAGATAAGACTTGATTTGTCTCAGATTGAGTGTAATATTAAAGCTGGGATTAAGCTTTGAGGCAGAGCTCATATTATTACTGTATATGTCTGTAATAGAAAAGTGAATTTTAAAATGCTATTGAAATGAGTTTGAAAAGTTTATTTAATTTGGTGATAATTATGGGATGTCTGAAAGAAAGGATTAGATAAAGTGATTGGGGAAAATAAAAAGGCTAGGAGACATATTTCTATTGTTCTACTCATCCAGGTTGAATCAAAGAAAAACAATACTGTTTGGATCATAAAACTCGTGCTTTGGGCATTTTACCTGACCTTGACAGAATTTGGGTCTGCTGATATGAATAGATTTCACTTTGGAAAAAAGAAAAAATAAGGATCTAGTTGTATCCCTGGGTATTCTCAGGCATTGAAAGATAAATCAGGTATTCTACTGGGAAGACTGGACAAGCAATAGCTTTAAAATACTTGTTTAATTGGAGGACAAATATATTTGGAATTACTTAAAGCGTGGATTAGGACTATTTACAGTGGCCTCCTGTTCCTCCCTATCACTTACAGTGTTCAGAAAAATGAGAACTCAAACATCACACAGATTTTGAGCTACCTCTGTTTTGAGACGTTCAGTGAAACTAACACTGCAGGGAAATGCTGTTACACTTTAGGATTATGCAAAGGTCAAATATTCAGGATCATCTAATAGCCAAAAATAGTGGTTAATTTAATGGATAGCATTTAATGGGAGAGGAAAACTATTCAAAACTGGAAGACTCTATCATAAAAAAGATTAATTAAAAAATCAAGGAGAATGCCAAAACCTCAGTCTGTGCTGTTTCATGACATTATATGAGGGCAGCACACTGGGCAAAAGGTACCAGGCATTCAGGATCCAGTGGGCTCCCTTCAATCTGAGAAACTCTCCTCTTCTGGTTTCTGGAATAGGTCTCCTCTTGTCCAAGTTGAGCACAACAAGTAGCACTTTATTTTTAATTCTGACTCCTCCTAAATCAGGCTCACTTGTGCAAGTTTTGGTTGCTTCACAGATCCTCTGTGTGGACCCTCTTTGTCTGAAATTTGGTAGGGCAGCAAAACAAAAGAGGATTCAGAATGATTTCTTGCTCTGTCGGTAGATACATCACATTCCAGACACCACTCCACCTCACAGCAGCCAGGCCATGGAGAACACGATCCATTAACGGTCAGCAATGCCCGTTATGTTGGCTATTAAGCAATATGATCTTGTATTCAGTGCTTCCAAGTGCAGAATAAAACACTCAGGTGTTCCAGCATAAAATGATGAATCTGAACTGGTAAATGCTGAGTTTCAAGCTAGGAGACATACAAGTCAGTTTGGAAAGTCAATGTCAACTGGAGATCCTGCTCTCAGCGTAAATGAGTTATCTTCAAAAGCAGTATAAAATGTTTGTGAAATGCAACTGTCTGAATAGTTCTAACTGAAAGCATTCAGGTTTACTGAAGTTTTATCAGTCTGCCATCTATTTTACATCAGGAAATAATGAAAGAACGTGAGTGTGTAATGCAGGGTCACATCTGCCTTCCTACTGCTGAACCATATCGATATCTATACCTGTGCCAACCATATTACTAAGCATAAAAAATCCTTAAAGAAGATTATCTTCATTTTCACTACTTTTAATGAGCATTATAAGCTGAGCTATAAATCTGTATTTCCTCCATTGCATACTATTGGCTTGCTGACTACAAACACATTGTGAAAAGGAAGCAGATTTCTCCAGCCAGCATCCATCCTCCCATCCCGGAATCCCTCTCTGAAGCAGGCAGGGGTTGGAAGTCAGCAGGCAGTGTTTGGTCAGGCCCTCAGGGGAGCCAGCGGGCAGAAGGGTCCGGCCACTCCAGCCTCCTGCCGCATTCCTCCGCCTTACCGGAGGTGGCTGGGCAGGGGGTCCATGCTGGGGTTATGCAGGGCCACTCTCCCTGCTGCAAACAGGAACCTCCAGCAATGCTAAACAAATCAGGCTGCCAAAGGGTTTTTTTCTTTTCTTTTCTTTTCTCTTCTCTTTTTTTTTCTTTTTTTTTTTTTTTTTTTTTTTTTTTGTTCCTAACTTTCCCATAAAAAGATTCAGGTAAATGTAGCATGACGAGCCAATTTAAGCCAATTTCAAAGTTATTTGAGTAATTGGTTATTAAGATAACACTCTCAAATTTCAATTCAGCAATTATCCTCTTAAAGATACAGAATGTAAGTATAGGAGGGAAAGCATATGCATTAAAGCTACAGAGGCCCTCTTTTAAAAACTAAACTGTGTAGGCACTGGAAGAAAACATGTAGCTTCTAATCTCATTGAACTGAGACATCTTCTAACATGTGCAACCCTTCTACGTTGAAAGCAAGTGTTTCTAAATTTTGGAAATGGAGTTGACTATTATTAGTGCTCATAAAGATTAAGAGACTAAGTGAAGACCCTCCTTTTAATATATGTAAGCTCCTTACCCATAACTTAAGAACCACAAGGGGACAGAACATTGTCTTCCTACAAGGCTGCACTGCAGACTGATGCTGAGTGTGATGATGGAAATAATGGCTTTGGCAGAAGTACTTGGTTTGGAGCCAATTTCTCCATCCTAATGAATGGTGGAATTACCACAGAAAAGCTCTACAGTTAAAAAAAAAATAATAAAAAATAAAAAAAAAGAGGAAATAAAGAGAAAAAAAAAAAAAGAAGTAAAAATGAAAGAAAAAATGTGCAGCTTATTCCCAGTTAATCAACCCCGCAGGATGGATGGCCATGACTAATTATTATTCCCAGATACTACTGGTTAATCAAAAAGCACACAGTTAAAAGGGCTTGTGTTAGCTACTTGGCTGCTGAAAGCAATAGTGTAGAATCTGCAAATGTTCACCAGAAGATTAAGGTTATGCAAATGCCCATAAAGTTTCCTACGCTGGCAAAGTTGCCTTTCAGGAAGGTGAAGTGGTTTGTTTCATTCTCAGAATGGCACTAGATGCAGTTTAAGGAAATGTTATTGACAGCAGGGTGCTGCACATGTTCGCATCTGCTCCAGATCCTGCTCGCTTTATGATGTCCTGAGCTACTGCTCAAGGCAAATATTCTCTTGGAGGAGTGGTAATATCAGCCGAGTACATAAACTGAGCATACCCTTCGGCTGCAGCCAACAGCCTTCGGCTATCTTGCCTTGCATTACAATTGTGTCTGTAAACCAAAGGAAGCAATGATGCAAAACCAGGGTCTACGGCTTTTTTCTGCCTTCTCACTGGAGACCTGAGTAACAGGAGACATCAGAGAAATAGTTAAGACAGCGAATCCTGACAGAGCAGGGCTCAGGGTTTTATTCAGGCTCACGCAATTTGGCATGGACCAGCAAAATGCAAAGGACCAAAGGAGATAGGGCAGGAAAGAATACAAAGCTGGGTCTGGTTTACTCCTGATGAAAGTGAACATACTTCCACTGGAAATTTCTGTGGAGCTAAGCCAGCTCTCTGCGGCGGAATCTGTCCCTTTTGTGTTCAGATCAGTTATAATAATTAAAGATATATTAAGACAGCAGAGAGTGCAGTGTAATCAGCACTGGGAAAAATCCTTCAGAGTTATTTTAGCTTCAGTCTTTATGTTTATTTTTTTGCGACTGAGATTGTTTAAATAATATGTCTCCAGGGAATAGAGCAAAAATATAGATTCTAATTTGAATATAGATAAACACTGGATTATATATCACAAAATATGCTGGGGTAGCATATGCAGTACATGCTGCATGTTAGCACCAAGTATTACGTAACCGCGGCACCAAGCCAACTTTTATCGTGCTAATGTATTTCTTACCTCCAAACATTAATATTTTTATATCTATATATATGTACTGCTACAATGCCATATTCTCAGGTTTTACAGTTTCACAGCATTTTTTCTGGCATAGGTTACAATGGGGGAAAGACGCCAACTGGAACATGTCGAAAAACAAGATCATAAGGTTTCACTCAAGTTGCTTAAATTATTATGTAGGAGGTATATTATCGACCTTTTAATAAAAACCTTTACAGTCTCCATGGAAACATTTTTACATTGACATATAAAAACATAAATGGAAAAAAAAATGTTGTAAAAAAAAGGAATCTGATCTCCTTTTCATAAATTAGAGGCTGCCTTTACTGTGCGGTGTCTTCTCTTCCTCCCTTATGCAAATACAACTGCTCAATGTTGATTCATTAGTTGAGCATCTTACTGTAACCTGTAAGCTGAGGTATTCAAGTGGTTTAATCCTAAAATAGCACTCACTTTTTCTGTGATGCAGCTTCCTACCTACTTTCAAACCAGGGCAGCACACCAGCATATTTAGACTCAGGTTAAATGTGCAGTAGATAGAACAACATTTGGAAGTTCAGACTCATAAAAGACAACATTCACAAGAAAATCCCGTCCTGGTTTTCTTTTTTCTTCAAATAAGAGACTCTCATCCTGACGGAACTGAATTTCTGGGAGTTTGCAGTCTTTACTGGAAAATCCTAAGGTAGCCTCAGCCTAATGTGCTGAAGCAGGAGCAAGTTTGGGAAGGGGTGAGGAATCTCACAGCACATCATTTGAGATAAGTATCAGTCTCTCTTGATTTGAATTCCAGAGCTCTCAGCTGTGGTCTGCTGACATCTCATCAGCACCCATGACATTTACCAGCAATATACCGTTTATATCATTCTCAACTCCAGAGGCCAGATGACAAAGATGAAAAGACATTAGAATTCCGATTACAGTACAAAGAAAGAAATTTGTGGGGTTAAAAGAGGAGTGCAATAAAAAGAGCACAGAGATTGTTTTCTGAGATGCACGAACAGTTTAAGTTTAAGCACAGTGCTAAATGTGCTTTTATTTACAGATAATTCTCTTGCATGTTTCTCTTTTACTCTAATCTCCATTCCCTCCTTAATCAACACAGAATTGTGCCAGCCATTTGTTCGAGCGCTCTTTACATGAGTACACATGAAGTGGCTTTTAGAGGAGCCTGAAGAAGTAAATTTGCCAATGTTTACTGAAAAAAAAAGGCAGTTACAAAAGAGGGTCTGGTCAAATATCAGCAAATGATGCAGGTACCTGCCTCATACAATCAAAGAGCACAAAAAGGCTCAAAGTGAATCATTCAGCTTCCCACCACTTTGCAAGCTAGTAAAAACCAAAAGGGTGTTTAGCACATCGATTTTAAAAAGTTATATGAAGACTCTTTATAGGCAGGTAAATGTTATTTTCTGAATGCAGTGGATAGCACAGATGTATCACAGGTTTAACTTCCTTACAAAGCCCAGTGAAATTCTTGAACGACTTTGCACACTCTTCAGCAGCATCAGAGAGGATTCGAGGATTCCAGATGAAACTAAACAGGTATTAACTTTTAAATGGAATTTCATATCAAACTAAAGAGTTGTCTTGCCATACACAGCTAAAGTAATATGTGTATACTCACAATACGTATATAAACACACACACACTCATTATCCAAACACATTTTTAATAGCTTTTTAATTGCAGTTCTATCTAATGCAGTTGATGTCATTTTCAGTGAATTCAGTTGCTGAATCAAACTTGAAGGGGACATCCTAGATTTTCATAACTGGATATTTTTTGTAGTGCCTTGAGCTCTGTGTTAATAACTAACCTTGCAAAGGAAACATTTTCACAAAGAGCTCAGCAACAATTCTCTAAATACAATGTCCTGAAAGTGTCTCAAATTCATCTTGGCCAGGTTCACAAGAGGAAATAGGTAATGGGAGTAAGTCATACAAAAGTGATTGCTGAAATGAATGCAGAAGTGTTGAAAATGTGTAGAGTGCATTGCCCACTATTGCTCAGGAGAAAATTAGTTACACTTGGAGATATCAGAGGAATGTATACTTACATATATATATATATATACATGCACACATATCTATACTTTTATATATCCTTCCACAATTTTTATATATATATATATAAAAAGGGAAAAAGTTTATATGCATACATACACAGAGGGAGCATCACAGAGCTCCTTTCCAGTGTGTCACAGGGGGGGCCCATTGCCTGCCTTCAGGCTCCAACCTCCAGCTGACACTGCAGAGCAGCACTTGAGAGACAGCTCTGTTAAAATCTGTTAGATAAAATATTGAACAATTTCTTCAGTCCTATTTGTAGTTACTATTAGTTAGGTGTTATTGTGTGTTTGGGAAAGACATGGGCATAAGCTGTATATAGTTTCCAATGTCTTTAATAAATACTATTAAATACTCTAAGGACATTTTTGCACATCTAAGTAGAGGCTTTTATTCACTCAAAGGACCAAACTGTCATCTAACGAGACTCCCATCTGGTAAAATACATAGAATTCTAGGAAGTCTGGTTTAAAAGGAAAGTAAGTGTGTTCTGTCTGTTTTAATTAGCTGCACTTTCCTGTTGTCCACTTGTCTAAATTTTAGCTTTTTATAAGTGTGCTGTTTGTTGAATACTACCAAAATACAGCTGAATGTTTCATCTGGGAGATGACTAAAGACCAGACCTGCTGTTCCCACTCGCAGGGGATGACAGCCTTTTTCTTCTCCCCGCAGAGTTTGATGTCTCGGGTAATGCAGGGTGACCACCCAACGTGGCAGGTCCTGCGGCGCTTTATGGCTATCATATTTCTCCCAGTTGCATTTCACCTTTTCCTTTGCTCTCCTGTGCCTGGAAGCAAAGTGGAAAATATTCTTCCTGCAAAACTGGCCAAGAAGTCAGAGGCCACGCGAGAGGGGTTAAGCTGGCACCATGAAATGATAGCATAGAATGAAAAGATGGTCTTTTTGTTCTCCAGGGTTTCATGGCTACTCAAGCTAACAGTCCCTCCAGTAGCTCTTGCAGGAGTCACACCTAACCTCCCTTGTTCTTCAGTCCCATTTCTCCCAGCACGGACCATGGACTGTGTCCACAAATTGGCCCCTAGCTATGGTCTTAATATGTGGTGGTAGGGCCAACAAAAACGTGCCAAGATTTTTGGCAAACCTTCCTGCAGTGTTTGTGCAGATCTCTGCAGGTCATTAACCTTACATTGCCGGCTGGGCATTGCAAATGTATTTGCATGGTCTCCAAGTCTCAGCCCTTGTCAATCCAAGCATCCAGTGCCAGCACAGCAGCAGTTAAATGAAGAATTGCTTTGCCCATCCTCCTGAATGAAGTGCAAACATTGCACTGTGCTTGCAACAAAGGGTAAAGGGGAAAAAGTAAAAGGTAAATTGCCAAGGAAAATCACTGTGAACTTCCAGCCCCGGCAGCACATTAGAAAACAGTGGCCACTGAGGCTCCAGAGCTTCATGAAATTCGCACACATCTCGCACCCTGTTCCTGCCTTACCAGGAGCTCATCATCTTCTCCTTCCCCAGGCACAACAGTGCTGTCACTGCATCTCCTACTGTGCCAGTCTGATGTGGAGGTGGTTCTAGAGCTGGGGAAGAACATCGCAAAGCAGGTCCAAGATCTTTTTTTTTCTTATAACAGCCTGCACTTTTCCCCTTACATTGTGCCTTCAGACACAAGGATTCACCCATTAGAGTGGCTACACTTATATCATAAAATAATAGAATCCCAGACTGGTTTGTATTGGAGCGGACCTTAAAGCTCATCCAGTTCCAACCCCCTGCCATGGACAGGGACACCTTCTACTAGAGCAGCTTGCTCCAAGCCCAGTCCTAGCTGGCCTTAATCTATTAATTTCTCCCATAAACTCAACATCCATCTGGCAAAGTTTTATTCTTCTTATTGATATCTCTGAGAAGCGTAACACAGCTCAGGGGATGAGTCCTTTGATACCCTTCTATATTTTAAATAGATGGAATAATTCTTGAGAAATAAATCTAAAATTCATACATGCATGTGTAGTATTAAAAAAGCCAGAATTGTTCAATTAAGTTTGTGATATGGCCACAGGGCCAAGAGACACAAAACCCCCATTCACCTGATCTATAACTGTAGCAGGATTCAAAATGCCCCAAATGGGAGATTTTGGATGTGCTTCTGGAGTGCCACCATGCCAATGGAACTACCTTCTCCTTTCCCTATACAACCTCAGATGGGAAGGTGATTGTACAGAAAGGCTGATTGATAGAAACAGCTCATAAACCTGGATGCTACTGGGTGCTGCTGGGAATAGCTATAGCTATAGTGAAAATTAATAAGGGATTCTGCTTCCTAATATCTGGCTTTGGGGGATTTTCACTTTACTGGCCAAGACTCGTTTAGGGTTTTGGTCCTGAGCTCCAGTTAGGAGGTAGCTCAGCAGCCTGGTTGACTCTCAATTAGTTGGCCAAGAACCAACAGGATATCAACTGGTGGATTTTAGTTTGAGTTTTGGAGACAGAGGAAAAAAACTCTGGAGTCTTTGAATTAGATCTTTTCATTTTCTATAAATTCCCTTTTTAAATAGTCCAAGAGATTTTTGGTGTCTCTGATAACAAATCCATGTAAGCTTCCATGCATTTGAGACATTCTGTGAATGGTGGTGGTTGTAAAGTCATATCTCCTTCACTGTGTGTCTGAACTAAATATCAAACAAGGTAACTGAGAATAAGTAAAATAACAAGAGCAGTAAAAGTTCGCACTGATGTTCAACAGTTGCCCTGATCACCACCAGCATCTCAGTCTTTTCTGGCCACTGATGCAAGTAATGTTAATTTGTTAGACTGTTGTAGGAAACTGGTAGGCACATGCAAGTCTGTTAATATGATCTCAGTGTGCAACTGCCTATTTAACTGTCTACTTACAGGTCAGGTCAAACTTCATTTTACATCTTCTTCTAACACTGAATCTGAGAGCATAAACTCTATAGGTACTGTTAAACATACCTAAGCTAGTTCCAAATGCATTCACTATATCAAGTTGCACCAGATCTGAACTTGCCGGTGAAGAAACAATATGTTTTCATTCCACTTTATCCCAGCTTGGAAGCAGTTTTCACCCTGAGCAACAAGCCCGATGTTCACCAGCCCTAAAGTCACAGGACTGCATATTTCTCTGCCTGTGTATGTGTTTGCATCCATGATTTCCCAATATTCCTGGCTACTGCAGTCAGAGCCATGGAACTGCTCAGCACTGCATGTAATAAAACGCTGAAGGCATCTGGGTTTTTTTGGACACATGTCTTGGCATGAAGCTGTGCTTGAAGTGTTGGATTCTCTTTGCACAGTTTGGAGACCAGCATGTTTCCAGTGGAGCTGGAAACCTGTAACCACTCATATCCTCTGCTGGGTATTTTGTTATAGTTTAGCACTGTTTGGGTTTGTTTTCAAGTTGAAAAAAAAGAAATTTAAGGGGGGAACCTAAGAAAGAACAGATGCTAGTACTGGAATATTAGAGCTAAGTTATTACCGCAGTTCAGGGAGCTATCTAACAGGCCTTTTTAAATAAAATCTGGTCTGAAAGTGGCATGAAAGCAAGCATATTAAGTATTGTAAAAACACTTCCCCTCTCTCCCCTCCTCTGACTTGTGAAATCATGTTTCTCTGATAACTCAGATGGCTCCCATTCAGGCTCCCTATCTACTGCTCCCAACATGCTGCTTTCCAGGGCTTTCCACTTGGCCACCTGTCCGTTAAGGTGATATTTTACGTGTCTATGTTTTAAGCATCTCCATTTATTTTGCAGGAAAATTCAGGAGACATTTTTGATGTATAAATATAAAATACAGATACAGAATCACAGAATAGATTGGGTTAGAAGAGACCTTCAAAGCTCACCTAGTCCAGCCCCTCTGCAATGAGCATGGGTGTCTTCAACTAGATCTGGATATAGATAACCATAACAGAGCTTAGCTTTAGTTCATACTCAGAGCAGGTAAGAACCTTGCAACATTTTTCAGGTCCCCACTGGCTGCTAGTCTGATTTAGTCCCAAAATGCTTTGGAGTGGGTTTTGGAGTTATACTCATGGAGGTGAGATGATGCCCCTCTCCCAGAGAGCCAAGATACCCCTTGGCTCTCTGGGAGATGCTGCTCAAGGTGTGGAGGTTGTCAGGACAGCTCCTCAATGCATAGAGTCCCAGCTAAACCTGCTGTGCAGCACTTGTGGATTTCCAGAGCTGGAGCAAATGGGCAAGGAAAAGACACCCGAAGTGGCCCTCGAGTATATCAGCATCTGACTGCAATTTCTGATGGCACTTTCTTCCTTTTTCTACACAATTTTCCATCTGTCAGGGTAAGCAAAGCCACGCAGAGGACTAGAAGGAAACGCCAATTCTTTTTACTTTTGTTGAAATGACTTTCACCCTTCTGCTATCGTATTCTCTGTTACATTTAATTTGTTTTGGTTTAGCACATTTTAGTTGAGCAAACAATTTGTATGTTATGACTTGAGCCCATTTTAGAATTGTTAAGGAATTCTGGGGTTGTTTTTTTCTTTTCACAGGTTTTTTTTATAACCTGTCTGTATTCAGCTCACATGCTGGGTTGTATTTAAACAGAAGATCAACTGATAATTGCAACACCATTGCTGGCGTCGCTCTAGTGATGAGGCTGCCAGCATTTCCAGGTTGAATTTTGGCATCCGATGTTGCAGCTTGGAAGCCAATTCTATTAAAATGAGTAGAGGGAAAAATCTGTTTGGCCTCTTTTTCTTGATAAGAATACAAAAAGTAAAATTTTAAAAGAATTAATTAATGTTGGAAACACAGTCCCTGACCTGCAGATATTTTTGTGATGTCTGCCACTGAGCTAAGGTGCACAGGCCAATATTTGTACCTGGGATCACCCCCCACCAGAGCCACCTTGTCCCAGATGAGGACATTGATGATTCATTAATTACAAGCTGGGGTATCAGGGATGTGCCTGACAAGTGTCTGGAGCTGGGTGCCCTAAGCACCTCCAAGCAGCCCCACCATGAGGCCAGCACAGCTAAAACCTGATCCCCAGTTCACCCCAGAAAAAACCCATTTCTCAGTAAAAACACAGCCGTCTCCACAAGTTATTGTTTGAGGGTTTGCATCCTACCACTTCCTCTCTAAAATGTAAAACCACACACCAGCAGATTACGGATGCACTCATATAGTTTTATATTTAAGCCTATGGGACAGTGATAATTCCAGTTTTAGGATGGGATCAGAAAGCACAGATCTATGGAGAATCTTTGAAGTCAATATCTATTTGTTATAATTATATAACATTTTCCATTGGACCTGAAAGCATTAGTCAGGCATTATAAAATTAAACTTCACAAAAGAAAGGCAAGCTTCTCCTGCCACTATTTATACCCATGTTATGGATTTGCAATCTGAGAAACAAAGTATTTCCAGCATCTGAACATGGCTGGTCTGTAGTGGGTGCAATGGTCCACAGGCTTTCAAATAACATATTTAGTTCATTAGATTCACCAGATTCTGCTGATGTTCCCTGTATTCTCACACCTGGAACTTTCCTGGTTGGAGACGCCAACGGCAGAATATTTTGGGATCTAATGAAGTTCCTTAGTTAGTAAATTAACTTTATATTTAATATTGCCTTTAAACAACAAATGCAACACAGTTGTAGAATCATAGGATAGTTTGGGTTGAAAGGAACCTGAAAGCTCATCCATCCAGTTCCAACCCCCTGCCATGGGCAGGAGCACCTTCCGCTAGAGCAGGTTGCTCCAAGCCCTGTTCAGCCTGGCTGGCAACTTGTGCTGGTCGTAAGCCAGAGGAAAGCCAGCAATGTTTTCCTTGGGTTGGCAGAGGGCAGTGTCTCTCCTCTCGTGCTCCACGGGCACCTCGATGGCACGGGAGACTTCATCCTAGCACAGGGAGCAGCATCAGCAAAGGTGCAGTGAAATAGTGTCCTGCTCGCCTTGGTTTAGCTCATGAACCAAAAGAGCCTGTACACCCTCTGAGACAGAGACCCTTAGGAAAGGCTACCACCAACTTCCTCTGCTGTGATTTTCCCTTTTTCATTATGTTTGACATTTTTGAGACTGAGCTTTGTTACAGACTATTAGCCTATGGCAGTAGGCTGGGGAGATAAGACTTCATCAAGCTATAAATCACACAAAAGTGTGTAGAAATGTGAAATTCTGAGGTTGCACCGGCAGCTCTGGTTGAGTTCGCCTGAGCGTTGTTGTACTGATTGCAATATTTCAAGTGACTCGTGGTACCAGCCAATGTTGCAGCTTGCAGGCAAATGAGTTTGGTGCCTTGTGTCTGAATAGCAACACTATTAAAGTTTTGTACTTAGCATCGTTACTGACTTTGTGGGATCACTGTAGCAAGTTTTAAATGATGCATGAAATGAAGAATTCCTGCCCATCCTAAGGAGAGATAATGCAGATAATAGACTGCCTTGCAATCACAGCTGTGCAGTGTTTTTTTGTTCTGCTCACAGAAATGCCCTCCAAACCCCAAAGTAACAGTATATACGATACATTCACAGGGCTTTTTTTTTAACTCATTGGGTTTATGCTAACTATTCTCCCTCTCCCCACTCACACATACGTTCAAGGAAAGCAAAATGAATGGACTATAGGGACACAGATGCCCAGAGCCCGTTACTCACCCCCAGACTCCTAAGGATATTTGTGCTTCTCCACCATGGAGATGCTGCAATAATGCTATAGCTGATGCCATTTCATCCTGGACTTTAAACCACCCCAGTGGGCAACTGCAAATGCTCCCAAGTAGGGAGCAGCCCCAGTGTGCCTGTATGGGACAGGACATCCAAAGCAGCAAGCATCATGGCCAGGAGGGAGTGTTTTGGTCAGCAGACCTCCATGCCTGTCCCCAAAGATTTGTGCAATCATTCATGGCATTCAATGGTTCAGTCCTGGAAAACATAATCCAGACGCACAGGTGACACCCCACTTTAGCAATACTTACAGTCAAGAGGTGGATTTGGCTAATGTGGACCAGGTA
>NC_088886.1:150623097-150668097 GCF_037157495.1 Lathamus discolor
CTGAGCTCTTCTGGTGCCCAAACAAAGATGATATCATACCTGACTGTGTTACAAAATGCTCTTGCCTCTAGCAAATACCCTTCCCACAGTGAAAGTGGGGCTAAGTAGCACCAATGCTCCAGCAGAAGCTGGCCAAAGGGGTTGCAACAGTGCTGGGACAGTTCGTTTGGTGATCATGGGGAAGAAAGGAAGTAGCATAGCTTCACCAAAACCCTGCTGTTTTCCTGGGGCTGAAGCAAGCTGGGAAAGCTCCAGCAACATGCATAGGCCAAGCAGCTAAAAGATAGCCTGGGTTCGTGGGAGCACTTTTGTATCTCACCCTCCTGCACAAACACCTTTCACAGCCTCTGTGCATTTCTCGGGTATCACAAGAATCAGCTCACAATTTCCTTTGTTCAAGTCACATGAAAACTGGTGTGAAGAATATAAGAGAAAGGAGTAAGGCTGATTTTAAGCATTCAGAAACACTACAGCTGTGCAGATAAGGGCATGTAAATGTGCATGTGTTTTTATTCTAAACAAATTGATCATTAGCCACTGAATTAAACAAAAATCTACCATGCTGGGCCTGATTGCAGTGGTGACAAACAGGCATGTTTCTAATCTATGTCAGAGTATTAACAAAGACTTCCCATGCCCCTAATGCTCCATGCGCATACATGGAGCACCAAAACCAGGACAGAAACTGATCTTCCACATCTGTCTTGGACTACATTAACGTGTTATGCACCATTATCCGCACAACTGACAAAAATATACCCTGTATTATAGCACAAATATGACCTCAGTAACATATTTAAAACCAGCATCCTCATTACATATCGAGCCGGCCTTCGTGAGAACAAGCTGCTGGTTTCACAAAGCATTTTCGATGGAAATGTGCTCTGAAGAAGGAAGCTGTGGGAGTCTGTTAAGCAAGCAGTAAACTCAGGTTTGAAGCACGGCATTTCCTGACGCAGATCCTTAATTACAACAACAGAATAGACTGTGTGGAGGAGGAACTTTTACAGCGTATTAAAGAAAGGAGTGATATGTGGTACAGCTGTCTGGATTTCCTTGGAAATATGAAGCCGTATCATTTATTAATTATGCTGAGGTAACTGGGAAGAAATTTAAATGTAGAAGTACCACCTGAAACTAGTAATTGGTTGGAATGCTATCACCCCCCCTTACTCTGCTGCTGTAGAAATTACCAACATTCCGCTTCATTTCCCATGACACTAAACACTTGGAATATGGTTCCATATCTTAATATTATTGAAAGATGAAGTGACATTATGAAAAAACCTTATGCTGATCTCTCTTAGAGAGCAGGCAACACTAGCTGTGTCTCCTTAAGTATGAAGGTTCCTTATGTTAGCATCCGTGCAATGTGGAGGTTCTGCTGCACAAAGCTCCCTCAAAATCATTCTTCCCCTCATGCTTTTGTTCTATGATTGACTGGTTAAAGTAAGGAATCTGTGGCTATCACTGTTTCTCAGCCTGTAAGATGAGCTTCTGGACTTCAGAGTTGTAGGCAAACATTTATGAATATAAACCAAAACAGTGTTAACCGGATCTGGCATCACACAATATTGAACAAATGTGGCAATACACTCAATTAAGCTGGAAAGAGTGAGCATATACATGACACAAATATTCCAGAATACTTGGATATAAGGAAGCAAGAAATAATAGGGAAAATCCTCTCCTAAAACCTCACTTGGAAATACTCTGACTGGTGCTGCACCGAGAAGTGCCTCCATCAACTTTGTTATTACAGAGAGCTGGATGAGCCCCTAGGCTGGGAACTGACAGTGCAAGAAGCAGTTCTTCACCCATCACGTATTGACCATTGAATTGATATGGAAATTCCCACTGAAGAGTTTGTTCTATAGCAAAACTTTGCTTGTGTCCTGGGTTCAGCAGTAGCAGACATTTTTCTCCTTCTCAGTAGCTGGTGCAGCGCTGAGTTTTTGACTTTCAGCCTGGGAACAGCGCTGATAACACCGATGGTTTTAGTCACCGCTCAGATGTTTTACTCTGACCAAGGACTTTGTGAGTCTCATGGTCTGCTAGGGAGGAGGGGAAGCTGGGAGGAAGCAGAGACAGGACACCTGACCCAAACTGACCAAAGAGGTATTCCAGACCACAGCACGTCATGCCCAGGATGTAGAACTGGGGGCAGTTACCTGGAAGGTCTAGATCACTGCTCGGTCGGGCTGGGTATCTGTCGGCGGGTGGTGAGCGGTTGTATTCTCTTCCCTTGTTACTTCTCTTATTATTATTGGTGGCAGCAGTAGTTGTTTGTGTTATACCTTAGTTACTGGGCTGCTCTTATCTCAACCCATGGGAGTTACATTCTTTCGATTCTCCTTCCCATCCCTGCAGGAGCGGGGTTGGGGGGAAGAAAAGGGGGGAGTGAGAGAGCGACTGCGTGATTTACGGCTGACTGGGTTTTAACCATGACAGTTTGATGGATCATTGGAAAGCAGCTACCGCTGCTAAGTTATGACTTTCCTTTGAACAGAAAATTTCAGTTCTTAGTGCAACATATTTCCCTAACTATGTAACACCTACATTAATTAAAATAGAATGCTGTAGGTCTTAAACATCTATAATTAAATTGTAAAAACAAAGTAAATTCAAGGTGAGATATGTTACTCCAGCACTATAATCTTGTGGGATGCAGATACTTGAGAGATGCCTGAACATCCTAGATTATATATCCAGCCTCACTCAAAAGGTACAGCAGGGCTGGCCAGCAAGTTTGAGTAGAACATGGAACAGGATAAATTACACTTCCTCACACTTCCTTCAAAAACTTATAAAGCATATATATATGTGTATATATATATTTTACAAGACAAATATCAAGTTTATTTTGGTGCCTTCCTGACCCACTATTTTTTCTTGAAAACATAAAAAAATGATTCCTCAAGAACCACAATGCCAGGCAGTGTGGGAAACGTGCTTCAGAGTGGTTGTAAAATATAAGTTCCTTAGAAGTTTGACTTGGCATTCTTCAGTTACTAGTCTAATTATTCTTCCATTATTTAGGCAGTGAGCCAAAGGTTTCCTGGGTGCTAGGAAGTTAATAGGGGAGATGAAGCAAGATTGTGAGGCCGTGTCAGCATATGTTCATTAAAGCCCGATTTCTTCAGCATTAAACTTACTGCTCCAACAATAGACTTCCTATTTGATGATGAAAAATATGCAAGAATAATTATTTACAATATTTCCTAACCAGATTTTTTTTTAATGTTTATTCAGAGCTATTAAAAAAAATGGACAAATTCATTGGGAAATCTATAGAAAAGAATGACATGTCTCCTGTTCATTGCTAGAAGGAAATTAAGGAGTTTCCAAAAGCTTGCCAGTAATCCCACTGCTTTCTAGCATTCAGCACTGGATATATATAATTATATATGAAAAAAATACATTTGAAGAAAGTTATTTCAGTTGCAAAGCCAACTGCTTGGAAGTTAAGAAATGCCATATTTACAATTGCCCATGCAATCCTGATTCTTCCCACTTATGTATCCAACTTCTAATATTAAAAGAGAGGCAATGGGAAAATATTACGTGATTATGTAGTTAAAGATTGTAGTGTAATGCATACACTCATGGGAGCAGAAATAAGGTTACAGACATGTGTAACCGTAAATCTGGCATTCCTTAACATACAGATCTTGCCCATGCAAACTGAATAACTTCCTCTCAACATAATTTTTATGTCATTTCCTGTTTTGTTTAGTTTCTAAGGAAATCTATAAAACAAATCAACTTGGGCAAAGCTATCTAAAAGAATGAATTTCTTCAGCCCTGGTCCTAAGCTTTGCTTTTCTGTGTCTCTCATGCTTGCTCACATTCTTTTCACAGCAAGATGGAAATCTTCCCACCCTGGGAGGCACCTGGGGTGTTCAGGAATGCTGGGGCACAATGCAGGTTTTAGGGTGATGCTGGACCCATGACTTACCAGTGTCCAGCCCCGTGATTAGGGTCAACAATTTTGGCATTTAACCAAAACCCACCTAGAGCCCAGGAGCCAGGGAAGGGAAATGGGGTTTTTTAAAACGTAGTTTATAGCTCTGTTAAACCTGAAAGTCACTTCGTGGGACCCAGAAAAGGCACTCCTCTGGCCTGAAGGCTTCCTCCCAGCCAGATTTCAGAAGTCTGCTGCCAACCATGAAGCTGCTGGAGGTTATCCAAAACCAACCAAACCCAAAATCCCAGGAATCTCCCCAGCATGACGGGCTGGGACACCACAAATGGGCACAACAGCTCCTCTGTGATGTTTTAAAGTCAGAGGAGTTTGCCATTGTCAATAGAGGGAGAAGAAACAGGTCCCGTCTGAATTTCCAACACCAGGAGTTGCCCTGTGCTGCCGGCAGCAGCCCCCAAAGGCACAGCCCAAGCCCAGCCTGCACCCAGGGACCGCCATTGGAATGCGATGGGGCATCAGAAGATGGGCAGAAGGAAAAAAATCTACTGTAGATATTGGAAACTAATCTAAATCCTACTTGGCAAATCTGCTTATTTAATATGTTCATTTAAATTCATTTCACAGTCAAGGAAAATGAGACTTAAAGAAAACATATATTTATTCATGCAAGTTGCAGGCAAAATAAATCCAGTAGCTTCCCCACCCACCCTAAACTCAGTACTGAGAAACCTGAGCCATATTCAGCATTAAAAGCAAAAATCTATATTTATATACTTATTTTTAATAGTGGGCTTAACTAAAGTAGGATTTCATGGTTCACCAATAAACAACCTTTTTAAAAACGTTCCCATTAAAATTATGAAGGGAAAAAGAGAAAGAAAAAAGGTAGCCAAATCTCCAGTATGTTTTACAGCATATCAGGCATATATCCAACCTCAAAGAATTTTTATTAACCTCTCATTGCTTACAAATTCAGGAATATTCCCCCAAATCAGAGTTCATAGTCCGACATCAGAAGCTGCCAAACATCCTAACACAACTGAAGGCCCCAGACAGTCCTTGATGCTCTGCCTCCACGGTATTTGGAGGTATGTCCATCTCCCCATAAGAGCTATAAAGGGGAGGAACATTGGTTTGCATGTCTTGCATTTCTTAGTGCATGGTGGGATTATTCAGAGGCAGAACCTTTTGTCCCATGTCCCTGCTTAAATCTACAGGGAATTAACAAAGGATTTGGCCCTGAACTTTATTTGTCAAGTAGCTGCTTTCCATGCAAGGCACTACCAAGAGAAACCATCCTTACTAGAACATCTCCTTAATCAGAAACCTTTTTCCTGAGCATTGAAGTGTTTTTTCCACGCAATACAGACAACCAGTCTTAAGCATTATTTCATATGTTCTATTCTATTTGTTTTCCCACAGATTCCCCTGCTTTAGACCATGGCTATGAAGAGGCTAACGGGCATCATGGGTCTGTAGGAAACTGCCGAGCAGGGACACATATGCCTATCTCTGCAGCAGCCCGCACTGCTGGGCTGGGATGCTAAAGGCTGAGCATCATTGCTGGAGGACTCGGCTCCAACTTGGGTATTGTCAACAACTTTGAAATACAGGTCCTCAGGAAGGTCATTAGAAGTAAACACAAGCATACCCACAAACCAGAAGCCTACGATGAAAGAAAACTGCATTGTGTTAACTAAAAACTGTTATAGAAACCACAAACCATGTGCAAGTGATTAGATTATGTTTCACAACAGCCCGATTCTGAACTAATTTTGTGGGGCACTTATCATACTAAAAGGCACCTCACCCGTCTTTAATCGTGATGCGAATGGGAGCCCCAGCTGAGAAAGGGCTGCAGGGTCGTGTATAGCACCATACAATGACCCCACACGTGAGCCTCACCCACCCCTGCAAACCCCACTAACTACTGCTCCAAAACCTCCCAGCCTCGCAGTTGTAAAGCAGATGTAGAGCCAACAGCTGCCAACATGTCAGGAACACCTACCAGCTCCTAAAACACCTGCTCCGAAATATCTGCTCTCTGCAATTAAATATTTCGATGATGCTTCATTTGTGAAAATTAGATTTTTAGAAGTAGGACCAGCTTAATTATTATACTAAAATATGAAAATGATAGTATATTATTAGAAACATATTTTTCTTGCAAAACTGTGTTTGTGATCTAGCCGGGAAAAGAAAAAAAAAAAAAAAAGGAAAGTTATGAAATAGACTTTTTATAGGAGGTGTTAATTCTGAATAATTAGGATTAGGCACTGGGGATTTGCAACCCAAATAAAAATTACCTAATTAACCCTTATATTGGCCCTAGCAGAGAAGCCAAATAGTTCAGCAATAAAAAAATGAGAAAGGAAAAATAACAACCCCAGCCCTCCACACACGTATGTGAATATCTAATAGTCTAAAACCAATATGGGGTTTAAAAACACCCCCTGGAAAATATTTACAGACCTGACAAAAGCCATCTCAGACAGCTGGGATTTGGATTTGCCATGACGTGATCAATACAACACAGACATTTTATGATCACATTCCCGCTTAGGAAATGTGAAATCATCTCGGGTCCTTTATTCTTGACACTCTCCTAATGCTGCTGCTGCCTTCTCTAATTTCCTTTTATAGAGATTCTTGCTTGGGCTGTTTTTCCCCCCATGTTTTCATAATTATCCTATGGCATGTCCAGGATGTCCCATGCATTCATGGGAGAAAGACCTTGCAGCCTCTTGGCGAACACCCCGGCCAGGAGGGACACACAACAGCTGGGGCTAATGCCTCATCAGCTCCTCTGGAAGTCCAGCCCTGGGCATCAGCTCATCAGAGCTGCATTGGATTCATGCCCAAGAGCCAAGACAATCATCTCTCCCTGCGAAAGTCCTCCAAAAGAAACCCTGGGCAGCAGAACACCATAAGGGGGGTGGGTGGAAAGAGAGGTTCTCCCTAAAGGGCCAAAAGCAAGGGTGCCTTGCTGAAGTGGAAAGCAGTTTTCTTCCTTGGTTAAGGACAAGGATAGATACTACAGACTCGTGCAAACACAGTGCTGAAGAAGACCTCCAGTTCATTTCTCTACCCAATGCGTAATATTCAATACATAAATCCAAGGTAAAAATACTCTGCTCCAGTTCCATATGTCTTAAAGCTTCTTGTATTTTCCTTTTGTAGACAGACTTGGCAGACTGCAGAAATATGAGCTAGCACTTGAGCTGAAACATAAACTGGCCAAACTTTGAGGCTGCTAGGGTTTGAGATGCATGCAAAATCAAGTTAGATCCCTGCAGATACAATCATATTCTATGAGTTAAGGAAACACAGCGACGTCTGTCCAGCTTTTCACAGCAGCAGGTGAAACATGCCAAACAGGTCCCAGATTGTTGCAAAAATGTGGCATCAGCCTCACTCAGTATGTGTAAATTCTCCTTTTCCTTGCTTACGGAAGGATATATACTGTTACCTAAATTACCAGTGTGAGAACAGCATGATGCTATTGACAATCTAAATTAATTTTGTGGGATCACTGAACACTGAATGATGCTGGCATAAGTGAGATGAAGTTTCAGATATAAAGAGCTTCATTAGACTAATATTTAGCCAACAGTAATTACCACCCTTATTAAAAACTAGCTGAAACATTGGTGAGTGTTTATAGACTTATTCAACATACATGAGCATTGATACAGTCAGGAACAAAACAAAGCATAAACTTTCTAATCTCTTTTACAGGTTCCTCTCATTTGAGAATCCATGAATTTGTCTGTTTAAATAACTTCAGATATCTAACCTTTTAGCTCAGAATAATATGGAAAACAATGTACTTCGTGAACACTTCCTGTCTTAACATTACAGAATTCCCTTCCATCTCCACCTTGTTTCAACCCAGGCTCTGACACATCATTCTGTGAGGGATGTGCAAGGGGGACAGCACCATCCTGGACTTGTTCTCTACCCTGAAGTGGAGTAGCTCTCTACTACAGGAATATCTCCTGGGGGTGCAGGAGGGATTTCATGCTGGGACCACCCAGTCCCCCTGTGAAATCATTGCAGGCCACACTCTGCCTCCCAGTAAAACAGGGATTTTGCTCAAGGTTTATAGATTCAATCAAACCTCCTTGAGTAATTCCCATGGAAGAGTTCTATGTACATGATGCTGAAGCCTTAAATTTATAAGTTTTCTTTTCCCTTGCTGTACACATTAAATATACAATTTGATTTAATCTCATTTAATTTTAAAATTAATTTAATCTTTAAGAAAAACCCAACCCACCCGTATGAGTGGTCCCAGTTCAGTACAACTGGACAGGTAAATCTCAACTGCAAAGCAGAGCCCTATCATAGACCTGAGTTTCCCCTCCCTCTGTGCACATAGACACCTGGACCACTGAATCCTGTACCCAAAATACTGTCCTCAACCGAACAAACATGACTCCAAAATCCAAGTCCCCAAGAGCACCGCAGTGCCCAGCATGATATACAGGGCTCCATTTTCCTCTGCTGGCAAGTTGCCTCCTGCAACGTAGGCTGGATTTCCTTCTTTTAAAGTCTGGAAACAATATAAATGGGAGATAACTTGCAATCCTTAATGCTTTCCATCCTCTTTGCAAAATCTTTTTATAATGCTCAAATAGTTGGCTTCCAGTGATGATATTATAATGATCCTGGGGAGTACTGAGAAACTGAGAGTAAATTCAAGTCAAATACATTTTAGAAAATTAATACAATATCACAGCCCTTATATTGAATAATTTTCATTACAGGATATAATTCTCTTACTGGGGAAGAGCAATAACGTGGTGATTGTTGATGTTGCCAGTGCTCTTTTGTATTTCTTTTTTAAATCTGCAATACTTAGGCATTAAATTGTGCCGTTATAGTTGCTCGGCAACCATAACTTCTGCATACGCACCTCCCATGGTTTTGTAGCAACAACAATCTTATGATAACAAGGAGACGGGTATCTTTTTTTGCGATCAAGATTCTTCTTGATATGTAAATTTATGCAACGTTTTTATGTATTATGTATGGAAAAAATTAAAATAATTATTTCATTTGAGTAACGAGCCCTAAGTGTTGATTTCGGTTTTAGAATTGCAGGAATGGACCTGCTGAAAAATTGATACCAATAAACAGAAGAAATCCACTGGCATATAGTAAAACAATTATGCTCTCTTTGGAACACCTGCTATTTACATATTTCAACTGTGAGATACAAAACAGGAGTAGGGAGAGAATTCAGGGTTTGTGGTTTTGAGTTTTGGAGAATAAATGGCTATTTCAGACAAAAAGAAAAAAAACAGAAAACTAAGAAAAAACAGACTCAAAGTAAATTGCAGGCAGAGCAGGCCAAAGTTAACCTTCTCAAGAGAAACCTGATCCTCCTGGGTACATCTCCAGGACTCAGTGCAGGAGACCACTTTGACATGCAATTTTACTTGAAGGTTTTGGAGCCTGATAGAAACCTGGGCATCCTCAGAGCAAGAAGCAGATGTATTCGGGTGCTATATGTCCTTCTGGAGTGCAAGCACACGTTCTAGTGCAGTGGGGAGAAGTTCAAAGGATAAAAACCCTAAACCTCTCAGCTTTTAACAAATGTTTTTGCCTTATGACTCTCTGGATTGAAGAGGAATTTGCTTGTGGAAATGCTATGGTTATCAGATGTTGTACCTCATCAAGACCTTCTTGAGAAGTCCCAATCCTGAATGCATTTCTACCTGAAATATGTATGCTCACCCTTTATGTTTTGCTTCAGAGTGCCTGAGACCCAAG
Source organism: Lathamus discolor (assembly GCF_037157495.1). Taxonomy (NCBI): domain Eukaryota; kingdom Metazoa; phylum Chordata; class Aves; order Psittaciformes; family Psittacidae; genus Lathamus; species Lathamus discolor. The sequence continues at coordinate 150,632,801 of NC_088886.1, forward strand.
TCCATGGCAAGGGGCAATGGCAGAGCTGCTTGGTGCAGGGCTTTGCTAAGGGACAGGGCAGAAGCTCTTAGTGTCATGGACAACACCAACACCGCCGGTGGGCTCAGCTCAACACACGTGCCCAGCAAAGTCTCAGCTTTGGTCATCCAGCCCCAGGGAAGCAGGGAGAAGATCGGGACTGTGGCAGAGATCCTGCAGATGAAGGTGTGGGAGAGCACAAAACACACATGAAAGACGTTTCAAACTGTGCAGGATGTTGCTCCAGCACAAGCTGTCCAAGTGTCCCATCCACTCATTAAAACCCTTTCCGGATGTGTTCAGACTGCTGAGCATCCACACCCCCCTCCTCCTCCTCTATGGAAATCAGTGGGAGCAGCCCAGTAACTCCAGTGGAAAGCACTTGGACAGCAAAAATCTGAAATGCCTGTATCTTAGTTCTCATGTTCCATAAGGACAAAATACCCTACATTGAATTGAAGTAAGTTAAATGAATTTGCTTGAAATTTTTTTTTATGACTTTCAATGTCTTTTCATCATGGGTATTTTGGGTTTTTGTCTTCAGAATGGTCCTACACTTATAGTACATTTATTTTTATTCTTATTCTCTGTATAAAGAGAATAAAAAACTAAACAAAGACGTTATTAGACCATCCTGCAAGAACACCAGTGGATCAAAATGATTTCGTTCTTCCTTGTTTTAATTAAGGAAAGAGCAAAATTATCTACATTTCCCTTTCAATCACTATAGGGAAAAAATGATATTGCATTCTGAATTTGGATGAATCTGTTATCAGACAATACCTTTGAATTATCTAAATCATTTAAAGTAATAACACAAGTTTAATTCTTTTCAGCTAAAATAGACTCCAACTTCTCAGACAAACACCAAGTAAGGATTTGCTTTATTTTTCCCTTTGACATCCCTTTCTTGTTTGAACCAGATTTCTTCACCGCAAACACGATTTAGTTTCTTCTTTCTTGGTGTCTGGGATGTAACAGACAAATTCATGTGGCACTGCAGAAGCAGGAACTGCTATGTAGATCAAAGAGGTAATTTTCCCTGGTTTATCTCTCCCTAACCAGGATACCTTCCAACTTCTGGAAAGTCTTGTGAGTACCTGGACATCATGTGTCTTGATTAAGCTACAAATGAACTAAATTGAGCCTCCTGCTTTGCGGACACTGTTGTTGAGTGCTAACATCCCATACCTGCACAGCACAACCCATGCTGGTCTGACAGCATTTGTATCAAACCATGCTGCTCTAAGAAATTCACTTTTCTACTGCCCTGGGGCCACCACAAAAATTTATCTGCCAACCAGCAAGATTGTAAATAGAAAAAACAAAGAAATCCCCCGTGCTTCTTTGAGCAATGGCTTTTTTGAGCAATAGAAAGAAAGCCCCTGCTGATGGCAGCCTCCTGCTCCTCCACCAGGACATTGATGTGCATCAGTCCCATTCACCTGGAAGAAGCCCTCCCTTGCCCGTCCCACACTGCTAGCCAGAACTGAAAGAGTTTAGAAAAGCACTTTAGCTCAGATGTTCCATCAGAAGTGGCAGTGAAGGGAAGCTGCCACATCACTGCAATGCACTAAATATTTCCCCAAGGACATTATGGTCCAGGTTCCAAATATAATTAGGAGAAATTTCAAACACTCCTTTAGATTACGTATACAGTAACGTGCAGTACTGACATAACTATAGAGAACATTTCTTAAAGTCTTTAATCATCAAGTCATATTTTGTCTTCTTTACTTATAGGTCATTTCTTTGACAGAATAAATTATGATTAGCCTCTTAGTTTAAATGTAAAATTTAGCAGAACTATAGTGTCACTGCTCTCTGTGTTCTTTCTTTCAGCATTTCTCTTTCATTAAAACTGCCTTTGAAATCTTTTACCCTCTACTATATCTGAAGCCCAGTGAGGACACTGTAATTTCTGAAACCCTGTCTGTGCTAAAGGAAAATGTGGAGGCTTAGGTTCCCACATCATTTGGGGCTTTACCCTTTTTGTTTTTTATAGGATATGAAGATCACAGACTTCTGGCATACAACAAGCAGAAAGAGGACAGCCAGAATACAAGATGTGCTGGGAGATATTCAGTGCAAGCCATGAGATTTCTTAGAGCATAATTCTTCTCTCAATATCCAAGGAAGAAGACCAAATACCTCTGCTCTGGATCCAGGCTGAGAGAGCTGGGCTGGTTCAGCCTGGAGAAGAGAAGCTCCTGAAGGGGAGACCTGAGAGCAGCTCCAGTGCCTAAAGGGGCTGCAGGAAACCTGGAGAGGGGCTTGGGACAAGGGCCTGTAGGGACAGGCCAAGGGGAATGGCTTGAACCTGCCCGAGGGGAGACTGAGCTGAGCTCTTAGGCAGAAGCTCTTCCCTGTGAGGGTGCTGAGGCGCTGGCACAGGGTGCCCAGAGAAGCTGTGGCTGCCCCATCCCTGGCAGTGCTCAAGGCCAGGTTGGACACAGGGGCTTGGAGCAAGCTGCTCCAGCGGACGAGGTCCCTGTGCGTGGCAGGGGTTGGGACTGGATGAGCTTTGAGGTCTCTTCCAACACAAACCAGGCTGGAATCCTATGAAATAAAAATAACCATCTTTATTAAGTTGCATCTCTTTCTTATCCCCCAAATTTTATCATAAAATATGCCATAGATGTGTGTGGATATACAAAATATTCACTCTGAACAATTTATGAAATTCAACAGGCTCAGCCCTTTTGAGCATCATAAGCTTTGTTAGCCGAGCTCATTTATTCATGTACAATTTTCACTGCCCCCAGAAACATTTTTTCTGCTCAATTCTCTTTGCTGCTCAGAAGCATTTGTAAAGCTCAAGTGCCATCCGCACACCCCAAATCGCATCACGCATCAAACCCACCCTGTAATCACTCCAACTGTCAAAGTGCAGGAGGAGATGCAGCACCTTCTTGCCTGGGATCATGCTGGGAATCAAATGCTCACCAAAGTTGGGACAACGCTTGGATCATGCTACCACACTAAACTACACCCAAACTACCACAGATAAGCACTTTCTCACAGTGTTTCACAGACACTGGGTGCACATTAAGAAGCACAGTACATTTGTTAAAGGCGACACCAGCACCAAAATAAAAGTAATAAGAAAAGGGGGGGGGGGGGGAAGAGAAATCACAACTGCCCAAATGATACATTGCTAAAAACAGCTCCAATTGCTCCTGCAGCTCTACTTTGAGCAACACAATACCAGTAATAGAAAGGGTCATAATAAAAAGCGTTAGACTTGTGCAGGCTTTATTTCGCTGGGCTGAAACATCTTATTGCACAGCCAGTGAGATTGTTTAAGCGCTGAACATTATGCAGGTTAAACCTCTAGAAATATTACAACATGCAAAGAGTACCATAACCATAATGGTTAGCAACTGCCATACGATGTCCCATAGAAAACTAAAACATCTTATAAGAAACAGGAATTTAAGGTCTTCTGGAGAGGGTGAGGTTATAATGCTGCTGGACCCATACTATAAAACATGAAAGATTTAACCCTGCTGCAATAATTCTGCTACTCTGATGCAGGGTTTCTTTAAAAATGTGCATCTGCATTGCGATGTTCGGAGATGCTCATGATTCTTCTTGATGTATTCCTTCCAAATCAGAGGTTGATTTTCAGCTGGGAAAAACTAAAGAAGGTTGCCACTTGGCAGGCCAATACAGCATCCATAGGAAATCTGTGCCATAAATTTGATAGGTCCATGGAAACTGGGAAATGCAATTCTAAATCCCTGTCTCCATCTCAGAGCCAGAGCAGCATCACAGGTGGGGAAAACTGGCTCAGGGTATACAGTGTTGGAGATCTACAGTTCCCACACACCTCCCCTTTCACATCTCCTGCCTGTCTCCAAATCTCTGTCCCAGAAACCCCCTCCCAAGCAGGATTTGCAGCACACACAGCACTGGAATGTGCAGCCCTTAGAGGGAGGGGGTGTCAAAGTCATTAGTTATGACCTCCCCATGCCATAAACCTGCAGTAGATTCTATAGAGCCCTTTAGAAAGCTAGGAGTCTAATTCCCATTATCCAAGGCCATTGCATAGAAGAGAAGAAAGAAGCAATTAGAGACTGTAAAATCCCTCTTAAACAATTCATATAAGATTCCTAAACTTGTTTTCAATGATCAGATCCTGTGGGAAGACTGTTATCTTTTAGAGTTTCTCACATTGTATTAGCAAGGCAAAGCAGCTAGAGCATGGCTTGCTGTTGTACGACATAGCTTGAAACAGTGTACAACAGAGCAGATACAACCTCATGTAATTTACAAAGTCCCTTTCATGGTTTTCCATGAATCACACTGATCACATTAAGAAGAGGGGTGGAGAACTTTGCCTGGAAAAAAGGGCCAGAGGATGAAATTTCCATTGTAAATTCCACAGCAATTTGTAAATAAATATACCTAGTAACTAGTAATTAACATTTTATTAGATAAATGACTCATGCTCCCTAAATTACCATGCATAAATATGCCATTAATATGCAGCAGAACTTATAGTTCAAAGCTATCAGCAATGTAAACATATGTTCACACACTCCATCTCAGTGTACTCATGTATCTATATTCAAGGACCGCCATGCAAATACAGCAGTGATTTAGGGGGCTTCAAACTAAAAGGGGAAACACTATGGCTTTCAATGGAGCTTAATCTGATGATGGGATGAATTTGCTTCAGCTCACAAGAAGAGAGATCCATCATTGCAGAGCTGTTCTGCTCTCTGCTGATTCGCAGTAGGCAGAAAGCCTTGTTTTCTGGCTGTTAGAGAAATATTGGGCTATTGATGGAAGAAGAATAGAACATTTCTTACACAGGTAGGAACCTGCTTCATTTCAGCCAGGGTACATGAAAGAGCAATTAATATTATTGGTAGAACTAACCTCATCTTTGCAAGTGAAGACACAGAACAACACGTGCCCTGCGAAGAAAAGCCTCCCTTCCAAAATCCTGCCTGGTGGTATAGGATCAATGAAATACTTCTGACCTTAGCTTAAAGGGGAAGTCTTCTACTGGAGACTTTGGCCCATTTTCCTACATTCTTGTGTGCCCATAACTCTATAATACCAGAGCTTTTTGCCATCATTAACAAGCCCAGCCATGCTAAGCAGCAAATCAGGGATGTGTTGCTACTTCTTCCCAGATGAAACAAAGCGAGAGCCGATGCTTTGCCCATGACAATCCAGGATATGGCATCAGAAAGGACAATAGCTTCAGCCAAAGTCAGTCCTTCAGCCACAACACTGTTCACTGCTTTGAGCAGAAATATCTAGTGAAGTATGGCAGACTTCAAAGAGATTTAAAACTACATATAATTACCATTTCTTATTTAGGAATAAATGAAATTCATTCTGTCTATGCGCCTTTCCTCCTTCGCTTTTCAAGGAAATAAGCAACAGTGCTTAGTGTTTGCCTTTTATCCTGCTGTCAGGGTCTCCGAATACATAACTCACAGGAATTTCTATTATTACATAAAATATGACACGTGTGAGAAAAGGTTAACCTGGACACTTTACAATGCAGCTCTTGATTAATTCTAATTTTAGAACAGAACAAAACACAGCAAGCGGTATTAGGGTGACAACCAGATAGCAGAAAGCACAAGGGATCAGGAGCACATTAATGTAAAACTTCCCTCTAAAAGAGCATTTTTACCTACCAACACTTCCACACAGAGCTGAAGGCAACTTGACTTTCTTCAGAAGCAAAACTGCCCCTGTTTAGATCAAATCTGGGTCCATCCAGGCTGAAAGGGCAGAGAAGGGAGCCTCAGTAACCTGGGGATTCACACTAGCCTTTGCATCCCAGCCAGGCAAGGGAGTCTTGATACTCCCCTCCACTTGCAGCCACCCTGAGCCTTCCCCAGAGCAAGAACTCACCTGAACATGCATCACTCAGCACCTCCTGCAGCTGGTACTGCTCTTTTATATCCCTTAAACACACTAATAGCTTATTAGAGGTCAAAGAAATCATGACTTGCCAGTTCTTTCCCCTGCAAAGTCTTACCTTCAGCTCTTCACCTGCTAACACAGGGCATTGAGGAGCTACTTGGTACTTTTCACTCTGCCTCTAATTTAAATACATAGTTGAACTTAAATGTGTATTTTATTGTTTCCTTGAGCTATGATTAACCTTCTCATCCGCTACCACTGAGCACTGATTTTGGCTGACAGGATATTTTGGCACCTAATTCCCCGTCAGGCAGAGGACAAATGCCCTGTAGTTCAAGGCTGCCTCTGCCTCTTCTCAAAGTACATCTGGCGTGCACAATATCACTTATGAAATGTTTTTAAAGGCTACACAGAGCTATGCAGTGTGGGTATAAAACTTTTTGGTTAAAGTATCAGGCACACTTCACGATTCAGTATCCGTTCCCATATACAGAGCATACAAGGATACTGCCTTTTGCTGCCACAAGTTCCACGTTATTTAGAGGGGCTGTACTGAAAAATCAACCTTGAAACTCTCACAAGAGCTTGTTTTTTGGGGAATAGGGAGGAGAAAACCACACCTGAAGTTGTCTCTGTGATTTTTCAGACTAAGCAGGAAATTCTGTAAAGGTCTTCTATGTACAAACAACATAAAATGCATGAGGCCAGGTAGATGTTTTCCATAACAATGCACTGAGATATTGCATTAAAGCTCAGATATTATCCCCAGTTTTATAGAATTGCCCACAGAGACAGACACCAACAGCACTATTAAGTACCAAGAAAGTACCAGGCTTGTTACAGGAGCTTTATGAGAGCCAAGGATCAAATATTTTTTCACAGTTTTATGTGGATAGTTTCATGAAAATTGATCAGGTCTAAAAAGTCACAGTCCAAATGAAGCTAAGGTTAAAGATAATTTATACATGATATTCCTAATTTTATTCTGAGCCCTTTTATTACTATGTAGGCCTTTATGACTTTAAAGAAAATGTCAGTGGCAGCAAATGACATTGTACTGAATAATCTAGTTATGAGGGAAAAGACATTTAAAACTATTCCATATCAGCTTTGCTCTGTTCTGCTGAACTTACAGTTTTATCCCACACAGCTGGGCAAGACTCCTCTCTGTATTTTTAAATCCTCTTCACGGTTGCTTTACAGACCAATATCTGTTCTTCTTCTCTTTTAATTAGTTTGAAATTTCATGTTTTTCTCTTTTTTATTTCCCAAGTAATTCGATTGAATTCAGTTATGACCTCACATGTGAAGGGGTTTATCACCGTGTGTGTTGCCATCTCAGCTATGCAGCCCAGCCTTGCATGTTGAGGACGTGGGGAAATCTGTCCAGTTCCTGATGTTTGTGCCGCTTACCTGTCCTTGACAGCAGCTACTGTATTCAGATCAGCTCCACAGCAGGGACATCAGCTGGAGACACATTAATGCAACTCCTTAAGTGGACAGCCAAGGTATATATATTGCTGCCTGCACAATGCTGGGAATGGGTTTGAAGGGCATCTTCAGCCTTCCTCGGAGCAGCCCATTTCCCAGTGATCAGGATTGGGTCCCACCTCTCATTTTCCTCCTTTTAGCCAATCTCCAAATACAAAACAACAACAGTAACAAGATTATGGGTATTTCCAGTGTTATCATAGACCCTGGATTGATTGTCTTGTGGGCAGACATCTGTCTTGTGCCATGTTTGTACTTGTTTCCAACCGGGAAACATGGCATTGGTGCGGAGTGACGTTTCCGACCCTCCGAAGCCACTGTTTGATGCATGGAGCGGCACGTTCTCCCAAGAGATTTCCCAGGGGGATCCAGAGGAGTGCCCAGCTAGGGTGTTATCTCTACCAGGACAAGGTCTCCTCATGGTGGGACAAGATATCCTGTCCCTACTGCTCTCCAGGACAAGGTCCCTTGCGGTGGGACAACCTGCTGTGGTATGAAAGACCTGAATGATGGCCAGGCATGTGCTCCCAAACACTATTGGCACTTAAATTACTGACATGACCTAGAAGTACCTAAAATCCATCAGAAGGATTCTCTGAATATTTTGGGATCTCGATGCAAACTGTGTTCCTTGAAGCATTTTGTCTTTGATGTAACAGAAGGATGGGCACATAAATCCGGCATAGGTTCAGTTCTGTAACTGTTATAAATGAAGCTTATACATGAACATCGGTCACTGTGTGTATTGACTGGAAGGAAACAGTGCTAATAAATTAGAATAAGAGTATTTTCAAATAGTGTTGGGACTATATTTCAATTGCTTAAAAAAACCTTTGGTGTTAAACAGCTTGCTGGGTTTGGGGTCTTTTTTATCGATTTCTTGCACAGAGAAAGGAATTACAGTTCTTATCATTAACAGTCTTCCCAAATTCTGCCACTGTCTGAATCAACACTACCCCTGGCTTTCCAGATGCTTGTTTGAAAAGCAACTGTTATTGCATGTCATAATTGTGTTCATAGCTGAGTAAACACCTTCACAGGTGCAAAAAGATCCAAAGGCTGCAAGAGTTGTAAGGCAGAAAAAAGCAGGTATTTTATAGCTATGTCACATACAAAGAAGATGTAGAAATGAAATACAATGTTTTCCTGTGTCTTAGGTGTGCCACTTGATTAGCTCGAAAAGCAGCTAAAGTCTTGCGTCCATGCACAAGACTTAATCAAAAATGTAGCCTTGTTTGAAAAGTGATTAGGTAAAAATGTCATTGATTTCTGAAGCAAATCTGCTCGCTGAGTATTTCAGAGCCACAGACTCCTTCTTGATGCTATTTATATTTTAACTATGCTTCAACACTGGCTAAATTTAGCTATCGTGGTATAATAATAGCAGAAATTGTTACAACAAGTGTTTTTCCTAAGTGCAAAAACAGTTCTTGGATGCAGGATTTGGTTCTCCCTGACTTTTTTAGTGCATCTATCTTTCCTCATCACTATCTTTCATTAATATTTATTCTAATCTAAATGAGTCCTATGAAGCAAACTTCTATTGGGTCCACAAATCGCCCAAGTCTGCAGTGGCTTACTCAAGAAGGCAAAGGTTTATAGACCTCAGACATGTGGTAATCTTTCTATGTTACATCAAATCAAATAGCAATTTAAAGTACCATCTCCTGTTCAGTTCCATACCCTCCAGAGGAAGATACTCATAGAATCCTAGAATGGTTTGGGTTGGAAGGGACCTTAAAGCTCATCCAGTTCCAACCCCTACTACGGGCAGGGACCCCTTCCACTGGAGCAGCTTGCTCCAAGCCCCTGTGTCCAACCTGGCCTTGAGCACTGCCAGGGATGGGGCAGCCACAGCTTCTCTGGGCACCCTGTGCCAGCGCCTCAGCACCCTCACAGGGAAGAGCTTCTGCCTAAGAGCTCAGCTCAGTCTCCCCTCGGGCAGCTTAAAGCCATTCCCCTTGGCCTGTCCCTACAGGCCCTTGTCCAAAGCTCCTCTCCAGGTCTATTCTAGTCCCCTTAAGACATTGAAAGACTGCAGTAAGACTGTATTCAAACTGCTGTGTCCCTTTCAGATGGCTGGAGAATCAGTTCTTGCCAGGGTCAGTAGGTTGGAAGATGCTTTAACTGACCTAGAAATACAGCAATGCAGATCTGACAAGGCAATCACAGGGCCTTTATGAGGGGACAAAGTATCATAGGAAAATTTCCTTGTCCCTAAGGAAAAAGCTGGCGATTGGCTGTGATGGAGCTAGTGCTCAGAACTGGAGATGTGCAGGACGAGGAGCTATGTAGGAGAAGCCTTTTATTGTGCTTTCAACCACCATGAGGCTTTTAGGTGATTTAGAATTTCTGTAAGGAAGATTTGTTACAGGAGTGCAAAGAATTACTGGGGATCAGGCAAACTGTCCATCCACATCGCCATCCATGACCCCAGTTGCATTTCCAAATACCAGAAGAGCCCAGTGTGAGTCAGGTAGGGAACAGCCAGAATAGATGCTCTTTCCTAACTCCAGTTTATTGCTATTTTGGTGAAATAAATAAATAAAAATACAAATTTAATTTAATATTTATATGGTAAACAGAGTATTTTTTCATAAATCTATCTTCTTAAGTGTACATCTTTAAAAAAAGTCATGTCATATTTACTATAATTAGCGATACGCTTGGTAACTGCTTAAATCTATATAAACATGTATTAACCTCTTCATTATTATGCAGTTATTTCATCCAGGTATTGTTCAGATGAACGAATGTTTAATATCTTGCTCCATAATGTTGAAGAAATTACCAAATCCCCCTTTACCTGAACAGGATCTTTTAATATGATTTTTAATGAGACGGAAGATAGCACAGAAACCCTGGAAGGGTCCTGTAGAGATGTTATTGATCTTTGGAGTTAGATCACCTTAATGATTATCTTTCATAGCAGCTGGAATATTTTGTTCCTTGTCTGGTTGAAAGACACATTTGAAGGTTAAATACAGTGGGATGAGCAAACTTTAGGAAAAAAATTACAAATCCATCACATGGAGGAGGAAGAGAGGATTATTTGCTGCAGAATTCTCAAAAATGCCTCCTTACCCCTGTTCACCAAACACCAGGGAGCTCAGACTCAGGGTACAAGGCTGCAAATCAGAGCAAAAATCAAGTCAATTCATTCAGCAGAAGCTGGAACAAACATGAACGCATTTTTTGATCTGCTATGCGAGACCCTGGCATTTTGATAGGTGAAACCAGTTCATTCGCTGGAACACCCAGCACGTCATTGGAGACTTTCAAATCCATTGTGCAACCTGGTTTCTTTATTTTGAGCAGCACAGTATCCTTTCGCTACAGTGATGTTTCAAGGAGATTTTCCTTTATTGTGTCAGAGCCTGCCAAATCCTTCCGGTGCCTCTCCAGCACCCAGGGCACACTGAGGTTTGGTGTTGCCCCATGCTGTTGGCCGCTGGCTGAGCATCCTCACAAACATCTGATTTGATCTTTTTTTTCCAAGCTGGACTTTGATAACTTTGGAATTGATAATTTCATCAATTCTTCCTTGGGATCCTTGAGGGTATGTTGCAAAGAAATCAGCATGAATGGTTTCATAATGATGCTCCACATTTTCATTCCAAAAACCAGTGCGTGCCGCACAGCAGGTTGAGGGGAATACTGCCAGTGGGTTTATATCTAAAGCCTAACCTTCCTTGACCTTTTTTCCCCTCTTTTTAATGTCTCCCAGTATTGACAAGGCCTTTAATTTGTGATCCAAGACTGCACCACTTGTCAAGATTAAGCTGAATTAGGAAGTGGGATCTGCTGGTGAGGGAGGACCGGTCCTGGGGCCTTCTTACCTTCTTCCCTGAGCATCCAGGCATGGGCAGCATGTGGCAGCAAAACAGCAACTTATAATTCACCCAACAGATAAATTTATTGGGTTAAAGATCCAAAGCACCTGGAGCAGTGTTAAAAGAAGGCGAATACACTGACGCAGAAAGGGGCTCACCTCATGCTGTGCTCTGGTGTCCCTCACATAGACACAGGGTGCATCCTGAGCATCCTTCCCTCACCTCCCGCTCTGCAGCCTTGGCACAATCCTGGTGTACAGCATGAAGCCCTGTGGGTAGCTCCCACCCAGCCCCAGCATCGGTCCCAGGAGCCACATCTGCAATTCCCCACCAGGCACTGCCTGCACACACAATTTAACAGAGTTTTGGTTCTCCTCCTAGACCAGGATGAACATACCCCAGGGTGCTCCCAAAAGGCAGAAGGTGGCACTCGCTGCTTTGGGGCCCAGAGCAGCCACATAACAAACAGGATCACAGGGCTGCTGGACAACAGGGACTAAGCAGTCCAGGGGCTGTGGGCACAGTGATTCAAGGGGGGGGGCAGCAGTGGAGCTGGGAGGGGACCGGTGGCAGCTCTGTGCCGCTCAAAGATGCTGCGACAGTGGAGCATCCCTCCAGTGGCCCTTTAAGCCAGATTGAAAGATGCTCTGCATTGCCAGGCTGACAAAAAAGCAGCATTAGCCGAGCTGTGAAACTGGCTCTGTATGTTTAATGTCTCTCAATGGCTGGGGTGGGATAGCACGGCATAAACCGAAAGTCAAGCAGCTGAATCCTTGTGCACTGCTTTGAAAAATTAGGGGCATTTATAATGTCTAATATGTTGCAAGCCAGGATGATTTAGCAGATGGTTTAAAAAGAAAATCAGCATGTCAGGCAAGGCCCATTGTGTAGCTCTCTGTAGGTTTCTATAGAATGTGAGAGTGATAGAAAATGTTTTTCTTCTCTATTTCAATACTGAAAGATGTTAAAACTTGAAACCTTGGGGGAAATCGCTTAATTACCCTTGTGGTGTCAGTGGTCCAGAGCACTGGGAAATTTCAATTCCCTGCAGAAAGGGGTCAAATAGGGAACAACCAGGACACTTTTTAAACTCTTGTTAATGCCTCATAACCTTTAATGAATAATTTTCAGTATCACGGCCAGGCTAACCTCACACAAAAGACAGTAATATTTACCTCTTCATGCCTTTGCCTTAATTCTGTGCACAAAGGGAAAAATCCCCACAACATCTTTGCTTCCATGCAAACACAACACAGGAGAGGAGATTTGGATTTTTAAGCACCTGTGCTTCTGTTATACACTGATTTATAATTTTAAATTTAGGATACAAAACCAAGTTAACTTTTCTTATTCAAGTCCAGGGAGCAGGGATTTCCCCGTATCAGGCATTCAACAATTACCCAGTGTTTTTATTTCAGAAAGAAGAGTTAATATTTAAAGTTGCCCTTTAATACTCATTTGGAAACACTGATTGAATAATAAGCCAAGCAGCCCTGTGTATCACATCTCTATTAAATTCTCTTGCCTTTTTTAAGATTAAAAAAAAAAAAGCCCAACTTTTTTCTTCCTCTAAATGCAAATCTTTCTGTGTAACACTGTGCCTAATCTACTACAACTAATTAATCTGTTTGAGCTGATGAAATGTTACCTCTGCATTTTTTGTTCCTTGTATACAATTATTGTAACAGTGGTGAATAAATCAATATTCCCAATCCAACTGTAAAAAACAATCAAGAAAAGCAGTGCTTCTCAGGGAAAAAACACCAAATAATATTTATTAACTCTGTCTCAATCCACAGCAGAGCCTAATACCATTCAAGCATTTTCTGCAAGTGTAATAAGCAAACTCAAATACATGATGAAAGTGGCACATGCCAATAATTTCACCATTTTACACTGCAGAGTAATTGAAGGATTTAATGAGAAACAAACCAATAAAAATAAATAGACCATGCGAGAGGAGGAGAAACTGATCTAAAATGGAAGTTGCTCCGTTGTGAGTTTTAGGGGGTTTTGCATGGTTTGACCAGGAAAAAAATGGTGTTGGGACGATTGGCTGTTCATTTCTACTTATTTTACATTTTGCAGTTTGATTTTTTGCAGTTTGATTTCCAAAGAGGAAAACACCGCTTGTTCTATCTAGATTTGATTCTGCATCAATATGCTATCCTTTTGCTGCCACTTCCCACAGACCTGTTATTTTCCTCCTGAATTATATGATGAATAGTGTCTTTCTGTCTGAAGTTAGAAACTGTTTCTGTTGTATTGGTATTTATAAATAACTCTGAGCAGCCCAGCCTTTTAAATAATGGCACAGAGTCCTTCTGCTTTTAGAAATCTCTATAAATCACAGTCCTCATGAAAGGAATTCTGATTACAAACTCCTTTGTCTCAGCAGTGCCCCTAAATTTTAGCCGTGTACAAACATCTTACCCAAGGATGCCACAGGCACCCGAGCTGGTGCAGAGCAGGGACCGTACATGCCTGGACAGGAAGAACATTATGGCCTTAGATCTTTTTGATGTCTGTTTTTGGTAAACCAGAGCTGGGTCAAGCTTTCAGTTTGACTGACCTAGAACAATATTGCAAATAGGTTTTTTTATTCTTACAAACACATTGAGCTAAAGAATTTTGGGCCAGGTTGGACACAGGGGCTTGGAGCAAGCTGCTCTAGTGGAAGGTGTCCCTGCCGATGGCAGGGGATTGGAACAGGATGAGCTTTAAGGGCCCTTCCAACGCAAACAATCCTATGATTCTATGAATTTTGACCTTTGCTTCAGCCCTGCCAAACCTCGTGCCTCAGTGATAAAACAAAGGGTGGCAGAACTAGCATGGCTCCATCCAAAAGGGATTTTGGCAGGGCACAAATCAGAGATGTTTCCAACAGAGCCAAGGGAAACATTTGGTGAGGGGGAGTTCAGGTTCAAAAATCATACCCCAAAACCTTTGGGGGACTAAGGCAAACCTGGGGATGGTTCATAAAGGCCAAAATGTGAATGGTTTCTCACTTGCTGTCTCCACTTGAAATATAGACAATTAAAATCTATGTTCATTTTCGAAGACAGTTAAAATCGTGAGAAATATGGACCGGAATAGGCTCCTCACTAGCTAAGAGTATGAGACAGGCAAATACAAGCCTGCTAAGCCTGTATATTCAGAGCAATCAGTTTAAATATTGAGCACTGTACACCTGGTAAAAGAAACAATAAAACATAATCTCATCTCTAAAGGGGATTATTTTCAGCTGCGTTGTTTTGATGCTTTTCCTTGCATGCACAATTGAAAACATGGACTTGTAATAAGTTATTGCTTTGTGTGGTGCTTTGGGAAAGTGGGAGAGGGCAGGTTCAAAGACCAAGTGCGGAGAGGGCTCTCCCTGGACAACTGAGGTCCAATCTCAGTGTACAGGTCAGTGACCCTTTTATAAAATCTTTGAAGTGCTTTCTTGAAGAGTATTGACTGACCAAAGCCTTTTATTTCATATCAAGTTCAAATGTAATGTCTTTATGAGCATAATGCACAAATCAATGCATTAGGACATTCAGATTATTTAGATAGAGCTGAGTGTGCAGCATGCACTGAGGCGTCTTTCAAACCATTGATAGCCTTCAGATGAATACTGTAACCCACGATGTTGTTTACCAGAAAAGCATTTTACAAAATGCGGTCTGTTAACAAAGTGTTTTCTGTGTTTTCACTTGTCAAGATGACAAGTTTTGCCTAGACAAGGCAACAGGATTTGTTTTATCTGCCTTGGCAAGATGGAGGCTAGAAAAATAATAAATCACATATTTCTCTGTCTTCACATCCACAAGTATAATTGCTGCATTGTTGTTATTCTTATTATTATAAATTATTATTTAGTATTATTATTTTGTTATTATTATTGCTATTACCAGTATTATTATTATTGTTATAATTATTATTACCAGTACTATTTCAGTAGTGGGGAGGACATGGACACTTCCACACCCTGTTCTTATAAAGCACAAAAAAATTCTCCCTGCCCCATGAAGTTTATAGTACCTCTTTTTGCAGCAAATCTAGTTTGTACTACAAGTAAAGTTCAGCCTATGTTATCTTCACCAGGAGACAGTGAATAGAAACCTCATTTTCTGGGGGACTCTTGCTTCTGCCTAAAGGGTATCATGTCCTTCTTCACCTGTAACAAGCATATACATCCCGGTCTCCTATCACACAGCCAAACACCCAGTATCCTAGGAACTATCCATGTGGATGTTGTGTTGGTTCCCAAGCTCCATCCCTGCAGACTGAACATCTTTTGCCTGTTTCCCACTTTCCTGCCCTCCCGGCTGGTGGCAGCCCTCATCCCCATGCAGCACAATGTGGCTATGGGTTCTGCAGCTGCTGCAAGGACCAGTGGCAAAGTTCCACCCCAAAGCTCCCTGACCTTGTGCATCCAGGGCAAAACAAAACTGTTTAGAGAAGATGGATTATAGAACAAGAAGTTATTACAGTACAGCACAAGGTCAGTTGTACTTTCAGTGCCAACACATTCTAAAGGTCTCACATTTTTGGCAGGAACACGCTACTAATGAAATACAAACCATCATGTTAGGAACTTTAATGTTTTTGCAGTGTTTTAATGGACCTTACTCGAGGACCAGACTGACTACATGTTCATGGGCTTGCTTCTGGTGCTAAGTGTTTATTTTTCACTATCCCAGTGGGGGAAAAAAAGAGCTGCAATCGCTCTTATGTCAAATTCATGGATGCATAAATGTGTGAGACGGAAGAATTGAGTAGTATTCTCACTCCCGTTGTGAGTTCTGGCAGTGACAGGGTGGCACAAGGAGCCAGGCTACATGCAGGTTTCAAACACACACCTTGGACCTGGACTTTTAAATTCTGGCATCCTCAGCCTTGCTTCTCCTTTTTTCCCAGCAGGTTTCTAAGGAGCCCTGGTTGGGGAATGATCAGTCTCACTGCACACTCCAGCCCTTTCAACATGGAAAGGGAAATTGCTTTTTGTGGTGCAAAACCCATAGGAAAACTTGTCCCAGGAACCGGGGGAGCAGGAACAGCATAGTCCTGAGTGGGGTGGAAGCAGTGGTTTCCATAAGCATATTTCTTCATTCTTTGGCAGACAAAAGTTTAATGCAAAATACATTGCATTAAAGCAGTTACAGGCCTTGAACACTGCCAGGGATGGGACATCCAATGTACAATAAATAATGCACATGCAAATATCCACAGGAATATTCGCCATACCTGTGAATGTGTGGTTGCCACAGGTACAGCTACTGCTGGTCTGGATAGGAAGCATCCAAATGCAAAACCCCAGCTAAGGATTCAGTTTGCCAAAAGAGTTAATAACAGCACTGACACACAGTTCAACACCACTCGCAAACTTCTAGGCATGCCATAACATGCCCTTATTATGCTCCATCAAAGACATTAGCAGGAAGGTCAAAGTAGAAAACAAAAGCTGTTAAAATCTTAAGCAGATTGTAATACAAGTGGTGCTTCATCGCTGTTTCGGAACCCCAGTCATGACAAGTATCTCACTGTTGGTAAAGGACTTGACTCATCCCATCACTAATTAAACAAGTCATTTCCAAAATGCTGGGAGAGATGCCTGTGAGCAGAGCAGGGTGAGATTGCAGGCAGAAACTGGCTGCCAACTGCTAAAGCAATATCTACCCCCGCGCACGTATCGCTATCCCCATGGAACACAGTACAGCCTCTTCCTGAGCACCTACCAAAGCTTCCCATGCCCTGTCAGGCTCCAAAAATCCCAAATCAGAGTTCAGAAATAGGAGTTTCTGGAGATAAACCAGCAATAAACATGGAAATCCCATCATCCTTCCCCACCATCCATCCTGAGCATCACTGCTCATGGATGTTGGTGTCAGGGCTGCCTGACTTCCGAACCCAGAGGAAGCTGGCAGAGTGCTGCAGGAATATTGTTGTCCTGCAATCTGGACTGTGATCGCCTTGCCAGTTTGTATTTTTGTTACACAAGGTGTATTTTTATTGTGAGTCTCCAACAGAAAATTGATGGAGTTTTCAGGTTGTCTGGATAAATAAACGTAAGGAACATGAGCGTGTCACACAGTGGAAGCACACACCGCGTTTGGGTCTGGTGTTGTAGCACTGCCTTTTGTTTGCTTGGTTTTTTATCACTGGAAATTATAAGGTATGTATTTCCACTGCCTTAGCTGTCAGCCGATCCATGTAAATTCCTGCTACTACAGGGAAAAAAAATAAGTGTCCCTTCATTACCAACCAGAATTTCATTCCTGGCATTGACTGCATCCTTGCATAAACCTCCTTCAGGAATGCCAGGACAAATAAGTGTGCTGTATCTCTTGAATGCTCATTTTCCAGCCGTACCAAGGAAGATTGGCGGGTTTGTTGCGTGGTTCCAGCATAATTAGTCCTTTTTTAATGAAATGGACCCTGGATATATTCCACTGTGGAGCTTCAATAATAGAATTTAAGTGAAAGTAATTTCAAAGTGCAACAGTAGTTTACATATTAGTTATTGTATAAAGGGGAAAAAAAAATGCTCTGCTGTTCTAGGTTAAATGCAATTAACATCCAGGCCTTCTGCAAGCCCCCTGGGACAGAATGATTGGTTTGGCAGGTTATTTCTCAGATTTTGATAAAAAGAAAAAGAAACCCCACATTATTTTAGCTCTATACCCCTGCTGAAAATATTACAGCACTCTCTAGACTCAAGACCTCCAAGCGACTTAGTAGAACACATACATAACTCCAGAATTTTGACGAATTAACTATTACTCGGAAGCACAATTACCACTTGAGCTGTTGCCTGTGTAATATTGAAGACAAATAGAACTCTGCAAGTCCAAGTAGATGTCAATTCCTTCCTATTTAGCATTCTCTGTGAGAGGGGTGGAACGAGTTTTCTCTTTGATTTTGGAACCTTGATGTTGGAACAAACACTGTGATAATTACAGAATAACATGTTCACTACCTCTCCTTATTTCATATAGCTGTGTTCTACCTGCAAAGGCAAATGGGGGTTTATGAGAAACACACAAAGTGTTAGCATAGAATTGCTGCGAGACTGTTCAAATGTACCAGGAAGGATTTTTTTCCTGTTAATATTATATTTCTTTGTCCCTAGTAAGCACATTTTTAAAAGGCAAGTTATTTTCTCACTTGAAATGTGAAGTCTTTCGCTCCCAATTGTTTATCCAAATTCTACTTCTATGCTTATCAGGAATAAAATCTAACTCCTGCAGCATCTGTTAGCTGGGTCGAAGGGGTCTTATTGCAAAGGACCTCACAAAAAGTTGCTCATGTTTAGTTGCATAGGAATGCTTAAATCAAATCCCACTATTTTAATGTTTCTATAGGGAGAAAAAAAGATGCAGTTCAGGCCGAACACAAACCTCTGGCTGATCTGTATTGTTTTCATTTCTTTCAGACACTTTCTAAATGTAGACGGTCCTTCACAGGCTGTTAAACACAACCTCTGGCTTGGGAAGTCCCCAGGTTGCAGAGTGTTGGAGACAGGAAAACAGACAAGGAAAGTCTCACTGTAGGTGCCCCCCATTCTTAATTCATCCTTATGCACCAGCATTTAGTCAGTAAGACTGGGTATTGGAATAGGGGGTTATTAATATAGCCCGCAACAGCTATTCCTACACTATAGCCAGAGCATTTTACCTTTAAGAAATTGCAGCATAACTGTGTTTAAAACCTACTAAAGTTAATAGAAATATTCTCATTGACTTCAGTGAGCTCTGGACCACTCTATCCGATGTGTCTTTTCACCTTGACCTTCAGTCGCGCAAAAAATTCAGATTTCTAGCAAAAGTTAGTCATCTAAAACCGAACGAGAAGTAAATGACTCCACAGGACAATTAATTGAATCATTAAAGACATGGGTAAAACACCCTGTTTCCCCCATCAACTGCAGAAATACCTTGGATGTGAAGCCTAAAATAGATGGCCAGCTCTTTGAAGGCTGCAAGAAATGAGATAGCTTCCATCCCTGGTGGCAGAGTGGGCAATAGTGACAATAAAGGGAACTTTATCGGTCCAAATTAAGAAGAGTACATGCCAAAAGGAAGAAGAGAGGTGCATACAGACCCTGAAAATCCCCCGGAAACACCGAATGCAGTATTTGTGTTTGGAGCAGTTTTAGGAGCAGTCTAAGTTATTCCAGGCCTCCAGCTTATTTTACCCATGTTTTAGCAGACCTGCCGTCTTGGTTTTCTTCATCTCTTAGTGCCTGAACACTGGGACAGAGGCAGCTGTGACCTCCACATTGGACACCACCACCATGGACCCATGTCCCATGTTCTGCTGATCTCAGGTGGCCTGGTCCAAAACCTCCATGTGCCAACATACATCTCAAGTTGCTGAGTTTCCTCAGGAAATACTATTCAAGGGCTTGTTTATTTTGCTATTATGAGTGTGTTTTGCTACAAGAAATTGCACTTAATTATGTTATAATATTTTCAGAACTGTTAATGTTAATATTAATGTGTTGAAAATAATTTTTACTTAATTTTTACTGGGTGTTCTTGTATAATTGATAGGGAATTTGTTATTAAATCTTTTATTTGACTGATTACTTAATCATTCCCACATGGTTATTGAAGACAATCTTACATATAATTAATTTCACTAATAGAGACTCCCCATGTTTTCCTTCCTAGGCCAGTGTCTGCATGGTTATCATGTAATTTAAGGCTTTCCTGGGGCAGCTTTAAATTATGCACATATTTGTATTAATTATATATGGCCAGATTCTGCTACCTTATATATAATGGCAAACACTCCCTCCTGTAAGTAGCTCATCTGAAATCAATGGAGCTCCTTGCCGTTGGATCAGTGGGATAAAAAGTAGTGGAAAACGAGCGTAAATCTGAAGAAGGAAATAATTTAAGTTAGCTGCTTTCATTCACTTTCCACCAGCGCAGGCCTCCCCGGGTATCTCCTGCCCTCTCCCTTTCATCACAGCTAATCCAAATAGACGGGTTCATCCGCTACACCACCATTTCGGGATCAGAAATATGACAGCACGGAAGCGCCAAGGCACGGGGAAGGGAGCACTCTCCTTTACCACCTATGAAATGCAAAGACATAGGGCACAGAGTGAGTAACAAAGGACCACGGGCCATGTGTGCAAATGTGATAGGGAACAAATTATGTTCAACGTCGTGAGAAAGCACTGAGTTATCAATCAGGTGACATGCCAAATCCGTGACAGGATGCTAAGTAATGCACCTGATGCCAATTATTGACTCCCAATGACAAATTGGGTTTGCATATTGCATATTTTCCCCCAGACTGAAACACGGAGGCAGTTCAAATAACAGCTAACTACAGCGTTGTACTTGTGAGGGAAAATGGAAAGAGCATGTGAGAGACACAGTCCCGAGGAATTAACATGAGCAGCATCACCCCAGCCAGCTGTAATTTGCATTCTGATGACAGCAGCAGCAGCAGGGTCTGCAAAACCTCAGGACTCCACTGAAACCAAGAAACCACGACTGGCTGTGGGACAAGGCTGCTCCGGCATCCCCAGGGAAGTTCAGAAGGGAGCAGAGCAGGGTCAGTGCCTCACAAGCTGGTCCTTGCCCCTGTATCTGGGATCTGCCTGCACCGAGAACACCCTCTGCCAGATTTCTTGCATGCCACTTTGCCATTTGCATCCTCTGCTCAGGCATGCCTACCGAAAGCAGCAGCCCCGACGATGTTTGGTGGTGTTGATTCTGTTTGAAGAGCTATCCAGTCTAGTGTAAAGCTTTTCTTCAACGAGACATGAAACTTGCTAATGTCCCTTTAAAGGACCTGCTGAAATTCCTCCTCCTAAGCATGCTTTCAGCCGCAATAAAATTCTCTTGGTGCTTATGATACATGGCACACTCCTAGGAACTGGCTCTGGTCAACTTGTTCAAGTGATTGAGCTCTTGCAACCCAAAGTTTCAAACAGGGGCACAAAGCTGCAACCAAGATTGCCTTCTTCTGCCTTCCTTCCTCGTTCCCAAATCTGCTCACCATCTAAACATGGAGCAAACCCCCCAGCTCCTGCGCACAACCCTTCTCTGAGCACCACATCTTGGGTCTGTTTTAGCAGATGTAGGTGGATATGGACCATGACCTGAATGAATGGAAACACCAACAGCTGCTGAGGAAATTGACTGAAGTCAACAGAATGGGGCATAAAGCTGAAGTTAAGCATGAACTCAACTTTTTGCAGCATCAATGCCATAGCAAGAACTTTTTAAATCAATTTATTCCTGGGGAGCTGAGGGGAGCACGAGCTGCATACTAAATAGTGGCCACGATAAGTTCATTTAAAGCGGATGCTCTTCCTAGCTAACATTTTTAGCTGCCCTCAAGCAATTCTCTGCCATGCATCAGTATTTCTGAAAGACAAAAAAAAAAAGGTCTTATGAGCCCAACTCTGCACAAAATTTCCCAAACAAGCAGGGACAGTGCTTGGTCCTTGTGCAGGGATGAAACGCTTCATTCCCCGAGGACTGAGAGCTGAGAGGACAGTTTAGCTGCTAAACTTAAAGAATGAAAACCTTCATCAACTAAAGCACTACCTGGTATTTTCAGTATTTCGCTGTTTTGATTCTATTTAAGGGACTCCCGTGAGCAAGTGATTTTTGAAGTCTAGGTCTGCAAGAGCCCATCTTACACCCTGTTATTCAGAATCTCGAGCCTACCATGGTAGCATCAGGCCCCCTCCACGATGCCCACCATTAATGTGGGTGATAACCACTATTTCTCCCCACGCACTATTTAAATTCTAAGACACCAACAAACTATAACTCACAGGGAACCATTTTAAATTATTATTATTCAATGGCTTGTAAACTGTATCTCATCATTAAACAGAACAATAAATAAAAATAATGACTACCTTTCAAGCCAGCAATGTAAAGAACACACTCTCCTGCCGAAGAGTTGGCTCATTTTACTAGGTTTTAATTAAACTGAAATCCACCCTTTGACTGCGAAGTTTAGAAAATGGTATTTGAGGTGAGGAACAGGAGGAAATCCCCTGCTCTGCATTGTCTCTATTCACCTTTGTGGCTGTATAGTCCGAGATACAGGTTGCCGAGGACAAATATAATAGCCCCACAGATACTTTACAGTACCAAAACCTAGCTCGGGGCTACAACATCCCCAGATGAAAGGCAGCAGTTCCATGGAAGAAGCAAGAAATTTGTCAGTGGAGCTGTTTGAAGTGCACGGAGCCAGCGTGGAGGAAGAAGGGGTTAAAGGCAGAGGGGTGGGCAGGGGGAGCAGCGGGCCCCAGCCCTGCCTTGCCCATGGTCAGCCGCATCGTGTAATTCCATTAGGGTGTGAGATTCAAATGCAGAATTAGCTGTTGCCTACGCAGAATTATGTTAAACATGGCCCAGACTGAAAATCAATATTCTGCTTAAGTAACTGGCCCTCCAGTAATTTAATGAAGCTAAATTGCATTACACGGAGGTAAGGTGGTGGGGGACCATTTTGTCTCAAACCTTCCATTATACAGTGACTGTACAGCTGTATGCCTAAAGAGAAATTAAACATATACACTCATTTCTTCTTGAAGTTGGAACAGTGTTTTTTACACTGGATTACTTGTCTCCTTCCTTAATTTAAAACTACAGTAAATAATTTGCAGCCACATAATTAGGAAGGAGCCACAGTCTCATAATAAGAGGGGAAAAAAATTGCTGCCAGAGTATTAAAGGATTTTTTTTACTTCTCAAGAAAAAAATGAAAAAGGACATTAAATGTTAGATCTGTATTAAAAATGTAATTCTAAAGGGTTTAAATCTATGACATGTCTACACTGAATTAATTAAATTCATGATCTGATCAAGGACTGAAAAGCTACCTTGGAGCTATCTCTTAAAAATGCTATGTATGTACATGTCAAAATAGGAATTAAAAAAAAAGCAGGCCTTTGATTTATTGGCAATTCATGCATGCATTATTGTGCTTTCTTGCCTTGTAGTAGGAGGGAAGTCAAAGTTTTATAAAGCACCTGAAACCTTCCCCACACGCTTCTTTATTAAAGGAACTTTGTTGCAGAAGACTACCGAAACTCCGAGCCATCTACCATGAATATGATCACGATGACATCCACGACGACTTAACTTGTGTTAAAGCTGATTGACAAGAACAAAGAGGGTACAATTACATTATGCAGTACTTGTACTGCACCCTCTTTTATTTATTATTCAGCTACAAAACTTCAACTGGAAGAAACACTTCAGAGTTTTTGTGTCGAGGAGACAGAATTAAATTGACAATAATTCTGTGCTGTGTGGTATGAAGTTATGCTGATTAGAGATTACTTCCCCCTAAATCATTTGTCACATTGCCTTATATAAGGGTAAAACAGACTTCAACCATGTGTAGCTGCAGTGGTATCTTTGGGGAAATGCAGGCAGCAGAGTATGTATTGTTTAAAGGGAAAAGAAGTGATTTGCATGCTCAATCGCTATTTTTCTTGCCTGTCCGACTACTAGAATTTTCTTTCTATACTTAAAAGGCAGTTAAAACAAATGAAACTTATTTATGCCAAGCCTGAAGAAAAGAGAGAGAGACATTTAAAAGCAGACGTCTATTCAATACATTAGAGGGCATCCCTGTCCTGAAAAAGATGTACCAATGTGAACTGCTATGGCTATAGCACTGATATTGGGAATTACCACTAGATGAAAGGGTTTTTATCCCCGCTTCCAGCTGTTCTTCCTCCAACAACATGGTCCCATGCTAGCTGGACCTGGAAATGCTTCAGGGTGCATGGTGCTTCTTCCAGCCACACAGGAGCATCTCCCTTTGCCTCCTGGGAATGGTCACTCTGGATCGGCGTCACCACCGTCACCTCTGCCAAAAGACAGTTGCAGTGTAATCTAAGGCAATGAGGGAACAGCACAGAAAGTTCAGTCTCTTTCTCTTAGATCTTATTGATTGAAAAGGGGAAAAAGCTTCCAGGAGAAATTATTTTTACACCCTTGAATACCAGATGGCAGATCTATATTTTGTCTCTGTTTTGCTCAAAAGATCTTTTACTCCTTCATTTTGCTTGCAATGGCCATTCAATAACATGTAACGGAACATTTATTAATTATACCCCTCTTTAAAGGGCTATTTTGAAGGGAATAGCTGCTCTCAGAAATCCTGGAACACTTTCTGTTTGATTTCAGAGTGCATTATGACTGAGGCGTAGCGGCTCCTTCCCAAGCAGCGTTCCTGGCTTCCTCAGAACTGCAGGATTTCCCTCCACCCGGCTCTTACTACTAAAACATGAGTTTAAACACATATCCAACAAGGGAAACATGTCATGTATTTTAAAATGCAAGGTCCTTTTGAGCAAAGTATCCAGCAATTTTTCTTGAAGATACACCTTTATGTTCAATGGTATTTCCTTCAGGATTTTCATTAACTTTCTGTCCAAAAAACTCAACATTTTTTTTTGTGTGAAATACCTTGACTGATGAGTTTTGCATTTTCCTTCTGCTCGTATTTACATTTAGTGTTTTGATGATGTTAAATTCCACAAATGAGAGCAGTTTTTAAGTGTTCCTTTCAACGCTGACTGCCTTTTCTGTTTGATTTCTCTCGCTGATGGTGTGTTGTCAATGCTGAATGCTGGAATTGTTGTTGAGCAGGCACAGCTGGATGAATTAAAGTCTCTCCAGTAACTCAAACCAGAAATGACTTCATCTCTAAACTTTCCATGTAGCACAGGTCAGAGCTCTGAGTAGGGACAAAAGTAATGGGGTTACCAGAGAAAGAAAAAGTCAAAAGTACAAGTCAAAATATAGAGAGCAGTTTGGAGTCGCCTCATGCGACTGCAGTAATTTCTCTCTGCGTTACCAACGGGCTCTTTTACAGAGTGAAGCCCCGATGGAGACATTTGATAAGTAATTGTGTTTTAAGTTCAAATAGAATATCTGCGTGTGTGCAGATACAGAGCATTGTACACTTACCTTGTTAGCTATTTACTGAAATTATCTGTTGGGTATCCTAATACATAACTATTTGCGCCTAATGATACAATCTATTAATTTATTCAAGGAATTTTGCCAAAACACAAATACAAGTGCCTAACACAAACATTCCTTCCCCATTCATTTACAGCCCATCACAAACAGCAGAGCACCTCAATGTGGCAGACTTTTTAAAAGGTAACAACTTTAATTAACATGAAGCAATTTCTAAAGTAAATACATGATCCATAATTAGGCACTGATGAGTTTTGCCTGCAGGCTCCTGCCCAGGCTGGGGTGGGCAGGGGAGGCTGCAGGGTGTCCTCACCCCTTCTCCTCCTCAGCCCACCACCTTCCCAAGAAATGCTCCTGCTTCACTTAATAAAAGCACTGGACCCGCACAAGGAGCTGGAAAATTTCTTTTCCGATCAAAACATTTCCTCCGTTTCCTTCTTTCATCATGAAGGAAAAAATCACCTTCAGCATTTCCATGCTTTAAAAGAGGGCAAAGCAGGCGCAGCCTCTTTCTCACACACATCCTCAGGTGCCCTTTGCAGATTTTCCTCTCTGCCGCCCATGTATAAATGAGGTGATGCCTCCCATCAGCTGCCAACATGCCAAAAATTAAAACTCCTTATTATTTTCCTGAAGTATGTTTGAAAGATCTCATGTTTCCTGTAATTCCTGTGTATGCTCCAACCTGTCCACTGTCTGCTGGGCGGGATGTGGCTGCTCACAAGCTTCACACTCACACGAAGCATCAGCATTTCTCCGTCACCAACTGGAGCTGATACAGCCCAAGCCTAACATCAGCTGTGTTTAAAAACAAAGGTTCAAAAATCTTTCGATACATGTTTGAGCGCCTCTAAAGCTCAATGTTCTGTGCTGAAATCAATTCGTGTTATCAATAGCCAGGAATTCCCAGAGCTTATGCTGTGATGGGCTGTGTACCACTGCAATCTGGAAAAATCAGTGTCACGTAAATACAGACATCAGAGGTGAACCTGAGAGAATGAGTTACTTCTTAACAGTGAGATAAAACATCCAACAGTGAGAAAGTTCATTGGTGTCACGGCAAACCCCTGGACACACAGGACTGCTGTATTTTGCCTTTTCTTAGTTACAAATTTGTGTAGTTTGGGTGAGTTATGTTAAACTTACATGTTTGCAATGTCTTGTAGCTGTGATGTTATGCAAAGAGATGCAGAGCTGATGAGCAGCATCACAGGCACACACAAAAGCAGTGATTGTACTATTGAAAGTACAAACAGATTAATATTCTGTGAGACCCTTACCAACACTTACAATCTGCTAGTTACAATAATTCCAGCTGGTTAATGGTCAGTCTGTACCCTTCACCTTCTATCCATAGTGACAGCAGGGCATTACCTCTGGTGTAGAGACTTCAACAACAAACTTCTCCTCCCTACAGCCAGTGGCCTGTTGAGGGAAACACAGGCAGCAGCTCGTGCTCCAAAGAGATGCATGGTCTCCTTCCAATGTTCCTAAGGGCATTGAAGCCACTTGGCAGGGAAGTTAACTACAGAGAGGAGGAGGATTCATCTTTTCTTGCTTGGGACGGGCTTTCCTCATTCAGGTATCCCCAGTCTGCGTCCAACCTGTGCTCCCATTGCTCCACCCACAAAATGCTCATTTAAATCAAGGAATGGAGAAGTCATCTGAATTCCTAAGAAGCTCTTTACTCAGAGGTACCATGGCTATGTCACCAGCCCTAAGCCAGTCCAGAATCAGCTATGCCACCTCCTGGCTCATACCTTGCAGGGCCACCAGCACCCCATGGTCTTGCCTCTCTTCCTCCTTCCTTACCTGCCCATGGGGTTCATGTTGGTCTAAGGCACTGCCTCTGTGCCCTATGTCCCTATCCGTCCCTCTCCATCCCTCCCATCGTGCAGCCTGGCAGCACTGCCTGTACCAGCCCTCCTTCATCGAGCATGCCATTGCCCTGCTGATCTTCCCCTTTACCAGCCCCTCTGGCTTTCCAGCACAGTTCGAATTGCTGTTTGAACCTTTTCCAGAACTCCTCAACATTTGCCCATAATTTTTAAGGCTGGTGGGGGATTTACATGGGGGATCACATCAGCGCTGCAGGCATTTCTGTCTTACCTTTCTGCTTGCAGCAGCCAACCCCCGTTTCCTCCAGCACAGGTACATTTTGCTGGCATTTACCAACATCTCCTCCTTTCCATTACTGTTTTCATCATTTTCTGTGGTGCTTGAGGCCAATTTTAGGGTAACATTGGAAGAGCAATGAGATTTATTTATACAGAGGATACAGGCATGATGCCACTGGGAAGATGCTTTCAATACCATGTGCTCAGCCTCTGCTCCTGCTGTGCATGCCCAGGTATCCACATGCTTTGGGGGATTTCTGTGAGGTCAACAGTGAGTCTTGCACCTTTCTAATCTGTAAAAAAGACGTGATTTTAAGTTTTACACTGAAATCCCCCCGTTCAGAGGCCTGGACACTTTCACTGAAATGTATTTTGTCATTTCAGGATCTATTTGTGAATTAGGCTCCACCAAACTCACCCTGTTCTGAGCCTAAATGCATTTGGCTCACATACATGTTGTCGTGCCAGCTTGCTTGTCAGCCTGCAATGGGTTTCTGACTCAAATTGTGTGTTCTTGCTGTTACTGATAATCATGGTTTCATGCAGAGGCTATGGGCTGCCCTGCCGAAGCTGAAAACCACCCGAGAAGCTGTGCCCATCCATCCCGCACAATGGCCAAATCCATGAACCTGTGAGCACTGAGAAGCAATGTCTCATAATGAGGTGTTTTAAAAACGAGTAAACTTTGGGAGGCTGCAGTGCACCGAAGGGCGCTTTGCAAATACATTTAAAACCCATTTCTTTTGGGTTGCATATAAATCATTCCCTGCATTTCTCTTGCCTGTTGCAGACAGGCTGAGGAAGTTGGGGCTGTTCAGCCTGGAGAAGAGAAGGCTGCATGGGGACCTCAGAGCAGCCTTCCAGTACCTGAAGGGGGCCTATAGGGATGCTGGGGAGGGACTCTTCATCAGGGACTGTAGTGACAGGACAAGGGGTAATGGGTTCAAACTGAAACAGGGGAAGTTTAGATTGGATCTAAGGAGGAAATTCTTTCCTGTTAGGGTGGTGAGGCACTGGAATGGGTTGCCCAGGGAGGTTGTGAGTGCTCCATCCCTGGCAGTGTTCAAGGCCAGGTCGGATGAAGCCTTGTGTGGGATGGTTTAGTGTGAGGTGTCCCTGTCCATGGCAGGGGGGTTGGAACTGGATGATCTTGAGGTCCTTTCCAACCCTAACTATTCTATGATTCTATGGAAGGCCCCATGGTGTCCCCAGTTCCTAACTGCCGCTCTCTTACAGCATTCTCCAAAGCTGCAGCTTGTGCAAATGAAAACAAATCCATATTTTAACACCACCAAAGAATAACTCATTCCGGCCAACCTCTACAGCATCAAACATGAGCTCCTCACCACCACCATCATTGTTCCTGGAGCCCTGCGAGGAGGCTGGTACCCGGCACTCAAAGACAGAGCAACTACCCAAAGGTGATTTACAGCTTTTAGAGCTTCCTTCCACCCATGCGTCATCTGCCAGAGAGGTATATCCCATATTTGTCTCAGATCTGTGACCAAACGATGGAATTGACCTATTTCACACAAGCTAAAAGTTCAAATCCATTTTTTGTGGAGCAACTGCTCAGAAAAAGGCCAAATCCTGCATTCCTTCTGCTTTCCAAACATTTAATGAATATGAATTTCAGACCTGCAAGGTTTGTGAGATCTGACTCTCTTTAGCTGTGATTCTCTTGGTATTTCCACTTAAAAATTTTATTTTCAAGGCACCATAATTGTATGTAAAGTTTTTCTTGGATCTGAAAGACAAAAAGCCCTAACAAGTCAAAGGCTCAGCCTGGGAGAAACAATTGATGTGCATACACAAGGAAAGACATTTTCAGAAGGGAAATCTGAGGGTTTGATACTTTTTTCCATTCTTATTTGAAATGGCTTTGGTTTTGAACTCACATTTTATCAACTGCAGGATTCACTTCGGTGTAAATCTCATTGATTTCAGCCACATTTTATTCCAGGGGTAAAATGTGATTTCATTATTCTATTACAAAGGACATTAAAACTAAAATGTAGATGACAACTTTATCACTTAGGATGGCATTCATTACCTGTGTGTAAGGGGGTTCATTTCTTTCAAGAGGAGTTTCATTTGGATTTCCAGCATATAGCCATGCACATATACAGAAGGAAAGAAGCTATAGCCTGTCATTTCAATAAAACATGTATGAAAGCATCCCTAAGCACCTCCTGACATGTCAGGAATATATGGTGTAAGAGTACGTCCATGTCAGCAGTGACAAGCTGAACCTTAATGGCTCTAAAACAGTCTTTATGGTTTACTGTACCCATAATCCATTTTATAATGAGTGCTCAACTAGATACAACGGTTCTGTGAGTTTCTGCTGCCTTTTAACTCACCCCAAGGTGCCTAGATGAAGGAAAAAAACTCCAGATTGTGGGTGATCCTTCCATAGAAACATTATGTGCCGAAATACTTATGCACGACAGATAAATTAAGGATAAGGCTTTACTCTAATCCTTAAGTTTCCTTCTGTGGATTTTAAGAGAGACCAGTATTGATATTTTACTGACGTTTGTGGGTAAGGTTTTAAATTTTATGAGGCTGGCACTGCTTTGGACAAAATGAAGGGGAAGGGGAAGAGGTGTCATAAGCCAGTGATAGACACAGGCAGTATTCATAGCTGGAAAAAGAGCAGAATAGGAGACTTCCTACCAGGATTTCACCCTGATCCTACACTCTTTATCCATGCAAAATAATAGGGTTGCCAGCAAAGAACAGGGCAGCTGTGGCTAACACATAGCAGGAGCAGTAGCATCCTATTTGCAGCAGTCTTCTTACATAAGCCATTGAAACTCAAAGCTCTTTGAAAGCATCAGTTGAACAAGCTGTTCCACCTTGTAGAAGGAAACGATCAGGAAGTCAGGTGTAGGAACCATTTTATAGAAAGGCAAAATAAGGTTCGGATTTCCAGTGAAATAGCACAATTGGAAATAAATAGCAGGAATCTTCAATGGAATCATCTTTCTTAAGCCATATTGGGTTTATTTATTCGGGGGGAAATGTGCACATGACGTGTGGGTGAAAAGAAGCCCTCATGTCTGTCAGCTTCCAACATCCCCGCTGCTCCCGTGACAAATGCATCGCTGCCTTCCCCAGCTTGTGTTTCCTGTTGGCTCCTGCCCTTGCAAACACTTCCATGCACAGATCCCATCATCCTGTACTCTGATATCGGGATATAACATTGTAGAAACTGAGTTCCCTACATGGTCTGGCCACTGCATCACTGCATTGTGAGGGTGCTGAGGCGCTGGCACAGGGTGCCCAGAGAAGCTGTGGCTGCCCCATCCCTGGCAGTGCTCAAGGCCAGGTTGGACACAGGGGCTTGGAGCAAGCTGCTCCAGTGGAAGGGGTCCCTGCCCGTGGCAGGGGTTGGAGCTGGATGAGCTTTAAGGTCCCTTCCATCCCAAACCAGTCTGGGGTTCTATGGTTGATCCTATGATACTATGATCTCTCCTGCACACAGGAGGTGCCCAGGTGCCACTGGGAGGGTATCCCATGGGTCCCAGGCCTAGGGGCTGGGTGCATGGCGAGTGCCCAAGGGGAAGAGGAAAGGAAGCGACTAGAAACAGCCACTTAACATCTATTTAGAGCCTGGGAGCATTTGTGAAAGCCATCCCCATTACCGTTGAAAAGATGCAAATTTGGTGAAATAATCAGCTGTATGGCTGCAGGCTGTTTCTCAAGTACCCTGATTCTTTACAGGAGTGAAGGTATTAGTGTAAGACACACAGCAAGGCCAAGTTCATGTTGCTCAGAGGTAGCCCCTAACCAAACTCCACCAAGTGCTATAAAACAAGATTTGTTATGCTGGAAAGCATTGACAGTTCATCCAATAAAGCCCCCAAAAAACAGAACCCTTAAGGCTGGTTGCAGGGGTGCAAAAAAGCACCGCTCACGGGCATGTCTGACAGAGAAAACACATGTTGGGTGCCACCGGGCAGAGCCCCTCGCCCGGCCTACACCCAGTACCCATCAATTAAAGCAATTTCCTTCCATCAGATTTTTCATCACTAATCCCTTCATATATCTAAGGATCCACTTATCCGCTGCAATAAAGCACATAAAGCAATCCATGCACAGGGCACAGCATTTGCTTTGTATTTAAAGCTGGAGGAGAAGTGAGGAGGAGCTCTGATTTAAAATCGTTGGAAAATAGCTAAATGCAGGACTTAATGCAAGGTGTTAATCTATTGCATGACTGCAGACTTTCGTCTTTGCCTCCCTGTCCACCTCCTTGCTTTAACTTCAGGAAAAAATAATGGTGTATTTAAAAAGAGGATAATGCTTAAGACCAAAACCCTATTCTTCTAGTATCTATTATTATAAATACTGTACTAACAAGCTTAAAATGCTGCAACACTTAAACTATATATTTAATATCAGGAATATGAACTATATTCTTGAGCCAGCAGTGTCTTCAGCACAGACAGAAGGTGAGCCTTCAGTCAAGTAGCTTAATCATTACAATTCCAGCCCTCCCTAAAATCGTTTTTACAGTCAATAGCCTAAAATAACATCATGGAAACAAAAATATATACTATCATCAGACACACATTCGGCTGTGTTTATGCTGTGAGTATAGCAGTGCAGAAGATAACCATGTCAGGCATCATTTCGAGTTTTGAAATATTATTTTCATGTATGGCAGAAGGAAAAAGCAGTTCAAGGGGCTTTATAGCACAGTAATGGAATAAACTGGAGTCAGAGAGGGTGTGTTTGTGTGCACAACAGAGTTTATACTACAATATGCATCTTTATGTGTTATGTATTCAGTTTTCTCACATTTTTCTCAGTGGACAGATATTGTGCTGTAGTTCTCAGAATACCTGAGAAAAACATTGCAACAAATTGCATTACTTGTCTATACAGATACTATAAGGAGCACAAAATAGGCAAGGAGTGTCTTCGTCACATAAAGCCTTTTTTTTGATTCCTTCCCCCCCCATCCCCTCCAACAACATAAAAGGTACTGTTATGACAAGTACTCTGGTAGTTCATTCTTTCATTTATAATTTAACCACAGCCTATATAACCTAATCAGAAAAAATGTGGAGCATGATTAGTACAACAATCGAATACAGTTGGGCTCCTTGAGCAACTCAAAGAACAATACAAAAGGAAGCCAGAAAGACAGAGGGTGGGGGAAAAAAAAAAGAGAGAAAAAAAATCAAGGAAAAACATCGCAGGCATATCAGAAAATATGTGGTATTTCTTTAATATTTCATTTTAAACTACCTAATTGTGTTTTTAAGCTTCGGTTCCTGTAATTTTGCAAGATGAGGCATTCCAGTGAGAAAACATATGGTAAGGGATTTTTAAACCACACAGCTAGAGTGCATCATAGACTTATCTGCTGCTTTAGTGTCACAAAAATCCACCACTGAATTTATCCAGTCACCCATTAAAGAAAGAAAAGAATTAAAGGAAAAGGAGTTTCAAAATCCCCAAATGCTACAAAAACTGCTGGAAAGTGACACCGGGTTCAAGTCAGAAGCAAGGTAGATGTGCGAGACTTCCCATGGCAGGAAAAGTAGCAATTAGCTCTCTCAAGGCTGCCGGATATTTCGGGATAATGCACAGCAAATATTGCACTCGGTCGTGACAAACTGTCAGCAGCAGCAACTTGTAAGGATGGCTTGGCTTAGATGAGGTCTAATGAATCTCGTGCCTCGGGTTGAGGTGAACGTTAATTTTGGCCCTTCCTACAGCTTTTCCCAGTGCTGGTGGTGTTGGTGTCGATAAGGAGCAAACTGAGGCGTGTGTTTAGTTCGGCAAGTAGGAGCGGGCAAGAAGACAGACGCTGAATCAGCACTTTATATGGTGTTTTCTGAGGGGATAACAAGATAAAACAGAGACAAACTTTGACATTTGCGTGTGGCAGGAGAGCTGAGCACATTGGGATGATGCTCTGGCTCCTAGGAAGATGGGCTGGGTGGTGGGTGCTGTTCCCTTCTCCCAAAGCCCAGGTGCTGCTTGGAGCGCAAAGGGTTTCCTTGAGCTGAGCCTAAGGTAAGAGGAGGACACGGCCAGGCCGGGCTGCAGGGGAATTTCAGGCAACGCCTGGAACAATGTCCCTGCCACAAACACCAAAGGAAGTCACAATGCCTTGGCACTGACATCAAGTCTCCTAGTTTCAAAGGAGTTCAAAGAAACTTTGCCAGGCCGGTGGTTAACTCTTGGTGTGGAGCAAGGGATGCGCTGCGGGAGGCTACATGCTTACCTCTTTAACCTATCCTCAACACAGACTATTAGAACCCCTGCGAGAAAGCAGAGAGCTTCCAGTTACTTGTCCACAAACCCAAATCACCTCCCTGAAAACCTTCCCTTCGCGTATCCATGAGTGTGCGAGCGCCTGCCTCCTCATCCTGGTATTATCTAAATTCACCTGGAATTGCTCTTTCCTCCTTTATTTTGCTGCTTATCTTGCTTTTAAAAGCCAAACTCTTAACCCATTGCACTTAAGGGATTCCCCCAAGGTTCTCTGCTCTTTTTTCCTACCGGGAATTTCTAAGTGTAAGGACTGAGAAAAGTGTAAGGTGTTAATCTTGATAATTAGTGCACAAAACCAATTAGAGGTCCAACCAAAAAACCTTAAGGCACAGAAAGTGATTTTTTGTTTATTTGCTTACCTTATTAAGTTAAATATCTGTCTGAATTAATCACTAATGAATGTGAAGAAGGCTCAATAGCACTGGCTTAATGAACAGCAGTGTCAAATGCATTTTGCAGGGCACCAAATCACCGGGTAGAGTAAGCCAAGCCGCTATTCAAAATCATTTTTCTGCCCAATTTTCTGTTTGCAAAGCAGTGAATTATTTACATTTATTGTGCTTATTTAAGCACTTACATTCTATGAATGGAGTTCAGGCACATTTTAAAAAATAGAGTATCATTACACAATGCTGCTGCAGGAAATTCATGTTTTCCCCTAAAGCTGCCCCCCCCCCCCCCCACGTCAGCTTTCTTTTACACTAATTCTTGCAACACCCCTTTATTAGATTAAACGTATTTTTTATCTGCAATTTATTACTGTGCATCCTGCTTTCAGAGCAGTGCTGCAGGACTTCAATTCTTCACCCTCAGCTCAGTCCCTTTCATCCTCGTGGAGTGGCTCGAGCAAAGTTCATGTGTTTTCTGGAGAAAAACTGTGCTATATTTCACCCAAACCACGGCGTTTTCGTTCTCTTTCCATCCATTATGCACATCGTAAACATCTGCATTGTAAACGTCAGATGTACTAATTGTCATGTCTCCAGCTCTGGGTATTAAATGAATGTGTTTAACATTCTTTTGCCTAAAAAAAAATGTTCCTTTTTTTTTCCCTATTAATATCTCAAAATGCATTTCCCTTTCTTTCTCGAGCAGGCACAGAGGCTTTTGCAGCAATCTCTTGCTGTATTTTTTTTTTCTCCCTGCTTTGGAAATCCTTCATGAAACCTTTTCCTGCTGCAGATTTTGGCTGCAGGGACGTGCAGGAGGAAGGTGAGCTGATTCATCAGCCCTGCGTTAGCGGCACATAATGGAATATATATCGGAAGGGAAAAGACTCAGAACAGAGGAGCAGAAAAAGTGGGAATCCACAGCTTTCTAGGATCTCCTTCAAGGTGATTTTTTATTCTTTTTAAATTGCAGCCTGCAGAACGAGGAAGTAAATGCTTTGTAGTAGATGAGGAGCCAAATGTTCACAGGAGAAAAAAACTTTGTGCGTGGTTTTAGGGGTGAAATGCTTTGTAGGAGCGCAGAAGCTGCATGAGGGCTCATGCACAGAACCCAGCGCGGGCACCCCCAGTCTCCGACTTGGTGCCTTAGTCCTTTTCCCACCTCAGTCAAATAAACAGCAATAACCCTTTGTAAGATACGTGGTGGGATCATTGGAAGGGGGAGAAATTGCAAACGGCATCCTGCGAATTTAACTCTTTCAGTGATTTGTTACAAATCGCAGCGAT